>NC_043706.1:112402863-112404595 GCF_006229205.1 Suricata suricatta | reverse complement strand
AAAATGGAGGCAGCCACCTCAAGGATTGACGAGGCAGAGAGAAGAATAGGTGAATTAGAAGATATAGTTATAGCAAAACAGGAAGCAGAAAAAAAGAGAGAGAAACTGATCCAGGAGCATGAAAGGAGAATTCGAGACCTGAGTGATACAATCAAATGGAATGACATCCCTATCATAGGAATTCCTGAAGAGGAAGACAGAGAGAAAGGGCCTGAAGGGATACTAGACCAAATTATAACTTAGAATTTCCCAAATCCAGGAAAAGATACAGACATTCAAAATCAAGAGGCACAAAGAACCCCCTTAAGACGTAATTTGAATCAACCTTCAGCATGACATATCATAGTGAAGCTGGCAAAATATAAAGATAAAGAGAGAATTCTGAAAGCAGCTAGGGAGAAAAGGGGCCTCACGTACAAAGGGAAACCTATCAGAGTGGTTACAGACCTATCTAATGAAATTTGGCAGGCCAGGAAGGAATGGCAGGAAATCTTCAATGTGATGAGCAGAAAAAACATGCAGCCAAGAATCCTTTATCCAGCAAGCCTGTCATTCAAAATAGAAGGAGAGATAAAGGTGTTCCCAAATAAACAAAAATTGAGAGAATTCATGACCACCAAACCAGCCTACAAGAAATCCTAAGAGGGACTCTATAAGGGAAATGTTGCAAAGAATACAAGGTGCCAGAGACATCACTATAAACATGAATTCTATGAGAACACGATGACTGTAAACCCACATTTTTCAATAATAACACTGAATGTAAATGGACTGAATGCTCCAATCAAACGACACAGGGTAGCAGAATGATAAAAAAAAAATTCCATCTATTTGCTATCTGCAAGAGACTCACTTTTGACCTGAAGATACCTTCAGATTGAAAGTAAAGGGATGGAGAAATGTCTATCATGCAACTGGAAGCCAAAAGAAAACCGGAGTAGCCATAGTTATATCAGACAAACTGGACTTTACAGTAGAGGCAGTAACAAGAGATGAAGAAGGACATTATATAATAATTACAGGATATCTCCATCAGGAAGAGCTAACAATTATAAATATCTATACGCCAAATTCGGGAGTGCCCAAATACATAAAACAATTAATCACAGACAGAAACAATCTTATTGATAAGAATGTGCTAATTGCAGGGGACTTTAATAATACTCCACTGACAGCAATGGATAGATCAACCAGACAGAAAATCACTAAGGAATCAATGGACCTGAATGACACATTGGAACAGATGGAACTGATAGATATATTTAGAACTCTGCATCCTAAAGATTGGAAATTCTCCTTCTTTTCGAGTGCACATGGCACATTCTCCAAGACAGATCACACACTGGGGCATAAAGCAGTCCTCCTTAAGTATAAACGAACAGAGATCATACTATGCACACTTTCAGATCACAATGCTATGAAACTTGAAATTAACCACAGGAAAAAGTCTGGAAAACCTCCAAAAATGTGGAGGTTAAAAACCACCCTACTATAGAATGATGGGGCTAATCAGGCAATTAGAAAAGAAATTAAAAAATATATGGAAACAAATGAAATGAAAATACAATAATCCAAAATCTCTGGGACGCAGCAAAGGCAGTCCTAAGAGGAAAGTATATTGCAATCCAGGCCAATCTCAACAAGCTAGAAAAAGTGCAAATTCAAAATCTAAAGGAGCACCTACTGGAACTAGAAGGGGAGCAGCAAGAGCACCCCAAACCCAGCAGAAGAA
>NC_043706.1:112331660-112402763 GCF_006229205.1 Suricata suricatta | reverse complement strand
AAGGAAATAAAAGGCATCAGAATTGGCAAAGAAGTCGTCAAACTTTCACTTTTTGCAGACGACATGATACTCTACATGGAAAACCCGGCATACTCCACCAGAAGCCTTCTAGAACTGATCCATGAATTCAGTAAAGTTGCAGGGCACAAAATCAATGTACAGAAATCAGCTGCATTCCTATACTCCAAAAATGAAGCAGCCGAAAGAGAAACCAAGAAATTGATCCCATCCCGATTGCATGAAAAACCATAAATTACCTAGGAGTAAACCTAACCAAGCATGTGAAAGACCTATATGATGAAAACTATAGAAAACTTATGAGATATCTCCAAGCAAGTAGAATTAAAAAGTCAGAGAAGCGTAACAAAGTATAAGATAATCAAGGGGTTAATTCAAGAGGTTTAACAATGACAATAGTGGGACTTCCAGAAAGAGAAGACATATGATGACAAAAGGAAGTCATCAACTAGTAATACAGGAAACACTGGCAAAAAGTGTAGGACGCAAAACTCCGTAGTAAAGAGCCTGAGTACTCACCCAAAGCAGAGGAAGTGGAATGGCCTTAGCGGTCTAAGGTCTGTCGATGTGGATATGAGAAGACAGCAGAACAATGCTTTCAATTTCTGAGGGAAAACGGCTCCCTACCTAGAATTCTACACCTAGTCATAGAATGAATCAAATGTAAGACTAGGATTATTGATATTTCCAGACATGCAAGGAGCCAAAAAAGAAACTTCATGTTCCCTTTCTTAGAAGGTTACAAAATTATGTGTTTCAGCATGATAAGAGAATACACTAAGAAAAACAAGTATGTCATTCAAAAAAGAAAGAAAAAAAGAAATACAACATAGTCTGCCAGCAAAGAGCCGTCTCAGGACAAAAGCTCTGGATAAGGCTTAGAGAACTACCCAGAATGCCATAGGTGACTGTTAAGCTGTAGGAAAAAATAGTTCAAGAAAAATAAGATACGGACAAAAGGCTTATTAACAATACACTTGGGGGGTGCCTGGGTGGCTTGGCTGGTCAAGCATCTGACTCTTGATTTTGGCTCAGGTCATGATCTCAAGGTTCGTGGGTTCAAGCCCCACGTTGGGCACTGTGCTGGCACTGTGGAGCCTGCTTGGGGTTCTCTCTCTCCTTCTCTCTCTCTGCCTCTTCCTGCTTGTTTTCTCTCTCCCCTTCCCAAATAAATAACCACTAAAACAAAATACACACGGGCTTTTGACCGAAAGACACATCAGATTTATCGGAGCACTTGTAAATGTCTGATACTAGGAGCACAGAAAATTTAAAAACTCAAAACACAAGAAAATTACTGAGTCCAGGGCGGGGAAAAATGTCGTTCAGAAAAAAATGGTTCTGCTCAGCAGTGAACAAGATTTATTTGCTCATGAAAACATGAACATGAAAGACTGAGAAAACATTTTAAAAACACGTGAAGTAACTACCGAAAGGAAACAGGGAAGGAACAGGTATCATTAAGAGTTCGTTTCTGAACCAGCCTAACAGGAAGGAAACACAGTGGACCTAAAATTGATGGGACAGAGGAAACAGCAGAATACAGGTATTATTTCAGAAAACTAGCGATAAAATGTCAAAAGCAGCAGCTTAAAGAAAAAGGGAAAGTTCTTGCCTGTGAGGAAGCAGAAGTGAGGGTGAGGAGGGACGGGCGGGGGCTTGTATTATGTCCTAACTGTCCCCAGAACACACAGGTGAGAGCGACAATATTTTGTTTGTTTTCTTTCACCATCTGTGGAGCATTTTAAAATGTTTACCTGTAATAACTTAAGGCATGAAATGTGTTACCTAAAAGGTTGATCTTATTTAGATCAAGAGTTGATTTTATACCTGAGAAACTTAAAAGTATTAAGCTACGTTGATGACTTAGTCTCTGTATACTCTTTCTCTTCCTGAATAAGAAAGACAAGCGTCCTTGCTCCATCTCCCATAGCATTAAAAAACTACTAATGAAAGCTTTTCATAGTCTCAGAAGTCTGATGAGACTGTCCTGAAGCTCGGTCATTGTCACCTGTTCACTGACCGTTTGGGGACTTCATAAACACACAGGTACTTTTTTAGCGGTTCACCTTCAGCTCTGAAATTTATACCACTAACTCTGAAAAGATCATTGTTAATGACGCACAGCTCTGTTTTGGGTGTTAAACAACCAGGATGTTGTGTCAGAAAGAGAATTCGGGCAGAAGCAGAAAGAGCAGGATTCTAGTCCAAACTTTCCCTATTAACTACCTGAACCACCTACTGTAGGGCAAATGATTTCTCTGGGCCAAAATCTGTCTCACATGTACAATCAGAGTTAATCTATTTTTTTTTTTTTTTACTATTATAGTAATTGGTATGTGTTCCTGAAATCAGGCAACTAAAAAAACCCTAATCATTTATAATTCATTTATTATAAAAAATCATTTATAATCACTCAACTCACAATTCTTAGCACCCCAAGAGAAGTACTGTCATTATTTTGGTTAAGTTTCTTTCCATAATGGTGTTTAAAAAACAATACCATCATACAGAAGAGTAAACCTGAGTTTTCTCACTTGCTGATATTATTTTTCTAAACTATTTACCATCATACACGGTAATGTCTTTGACCTATATCGTACCATGCTTGTTTGCAATCTTAAATACTATAAACTGCTATTCAGTCCTTATGGTTTTTATCTTTGCATATTCCCTTTGGTTAATTCTCCTAACATACATTCCCAGGACTGAGATTCTTGAATTAAAGAGTTAGCAACATTCAAGACTTTTGACGCCTTCACCACACTGCTCCTAAGTGTTCAAACACTCTATTCCTACCAGCTACAAAAGAGAGTAAACTTTTCATGCACACACACCAAAAAACTTCTATTTTTCCAATTCTGACCAATTTGATTTTTAAAAATAATACCTTGCTTAGTCCTACATTTCATTGATCACTAGTCTAGGTTATTCAAAAAATGCTTCTAGTCCTAAAATACTCTGATTGCTTTATGATTTACATAATCACACCAAGGACAATTAATAGGAAAATATGCTTGAAAAAGGTTAGTAGGCTCTGCGTTGCTTAGAATTTCCAAACCACTGCATGATTATATAATCTTAAAAATAGCTAATTAAGCATTAAAACTTCTGTTTTATACAAAACCACATTTACATACTTTCCATGTTCTTTTATAATTTTTTATATATTATCTCATTAGAGATAGCTGAGTATGTGATTTATTTTTTAAAGAGCATAAATTTCGACTCCTAGAGCTGAGGGCTGTTACTTAGTTCTGTTGCTGCCAAAATTAATAAGTAATTCATTCACTCTTTCTGAGCCTCAGCTTCCCAGATAAAATAATGATTGTCACATAAACCTCCTGCACTGTCACCACCGCGTATGTCAAATAGTGTTAGAACGCTGTTAGCCGGTAAGACACCACACAGATATAACATCTTGTTACTTTCACAACGACTAGTATTCCAAAGAGGAAGTCCAACCAACCCTGTGAAGGAAGAGGAATGAACAGTGCTCTGGTTTGAGAGTGAAGGTAACACAGAAGCCAGAAGCAGAGACAATTTCTGGCTTCTCACCTGGACCTGCTGTTACACTTCATCACCTGTGGACATGACAGACCAAATCCACCTTCCAGAACATTCCCTGACCCTCTGAGAGGTACTTCCTTCGCTTTTATGAATCCAAACCTGATTAAAACCTGACTTTCTTTATAAAATCATTTCTCTTTCCTTGTCCTATATTAAAGGGCTATATACTTCTGTACTTTTCTTCTGAAAAATCTACATCTAATACAGCCCCAGTAAAAAACATTAATCTTCAAATTTTCAAAAAAGAGCATCTGACTGGAGAATGACGTATTATATTCAGAAGAAATCCCTTTCTTATTTATGACTTTTAACATTTTAAGTATGTGCTAGGAGAAAGAAGGTAATACAACATAATAAGTGTCAGTTGTAAATAAAGAGAACTTCTTGCATAGATTAAAGGAAAAAGCTGGATAAATATTGACAAAGATGTACAGCCACTTTATTTTCATATTCCTGTCATCTTACTGATTTAATTCTAGGACTTCACAAATTAAGTTTCTGCTGAAGTTTCCAACCAAGTTACCTTGTAACAAGAGACAAAACAAAACCACAACGGGGAACACTCACTTTTATTCGGTGATCATCAGTGTCTGCAACTGTTGCTACTCTAATAAACATAGGATTTCTCTTGTCTATGACTTCAAGCTTCATTTTTTTCTGGAATCCATGCGGAGGTTTCTGCCATACAGAAAATTTTACATGGTGAGATTCAGAGGAAGAGGAGGGGGGCTCAGGGTCTCAAAGACAGAATAATAAGATGAGCTACTCAGAGAAACAACCTTCAAACTCCCAAGTTCCTACAGTAGCTTTGGACCTCATCGTCCTTATCAGAAAAAAAAAACCAAAAAAAACACAATCTCAAATCACATGGCCAAACCCTGAAGCAAGAAAAACAGTCCGAGCACCCAGCCACAGGAGGAAACAGAAAGCAAAAAGACCTTAAGATAAAATTCAAAATATTGTGGTTATTTGATTAGACATAGGGAAGGCAAGAAATTCTTCTCGTTAGAAGAAGGTGTGTTGGCAAAAATCAACAAGCATAAAAATTATTTATAAAAAGAGAGGAAAGAACATTAAAGTGGCAGAGATGTGACACATTAGAAATGGTCATGAGAGCAAAGAGGCAGAAGATGTCTTTAAAAAAAAGAAAATTGCAGGGTGCCTGGGGGCTCATTCGGTTAAGCGTCCAACTTCAGCTCAGGTCATGATCTCTGGTTTGTGAGTCCAAGCTCTGCATCATGCTCTGTGCTGACAGCTCAAAACCTGGAGCCTGCTTTGGATTCTGGATCTCCCCTTCTCTCTGTCCCTCCCATGCTCATGCTCTATCTCTCAATAATAAATATATGTTTAAAAAATTAAGAAAAAGAAAAAAAGAAAATTGGCCATCGAAACGTATGAGATGGAATCACTCTGGTAAGAACAGGAATGAGAAAAGGAGGACCTTTCCTCCTATACCTTTGCTAGCTCTGCCTCAGAACTCAGCAGAAACCTGTAAACCTCCAAAAAAGTGGCAGGCTTTAGAAGGCTAGGGGATTGGTATGTTAGGTACATTGTTTCAATTACCTGAGCATCATTTCCCTGTTCTGCAAAGTGGGTATAACAAAACCATGGCGCTGAGAATTAAGTGTGAGAATCATGGAAAGGATAAAAAACAATCAATGCAAGGCACCTAAAGGCCAAACTAAGGAAATCATAGTTTTCTCTCAGATATCAGCATGACATGAGATATGCAGACTGATCTTTATCTAGTTCAAAGCAGAGAGCAATGCAGTTCTTCTTTGTAATAGCTTGAGGTGAAGTCAGAGAGTCAGTAAAAATTCCTAAGCAAGGCGTACCTCTAATTATCCATTTCTAAATCCTAAATTTACCACCAGCTGGAATCATCCACATTCTTTTATATGGCTTTTCTTCATGTAATCTACTTTTTCTCTCAAAAATTTTTGACGTTCCTTTTTTTCTATTATTTGGCCCCATACCTCTAATTAATTCTATCATTAAGCACCCAGCAGCAATTTATACACAAGAAAATCATTTTAAAAAGTGTTATTTAAGATAGACTAATTATGTTACATTAAAAACATTTTTTAAATACTTAACATATTCTTCCTTAAATTTATGAAAAAACAAGAGATAGTTAAGCAAGTTGTTAGAGGTGAAAAAAATTTAAAATGCCTTTCATCACTTATTCTTCCCTTGCAAAGAAATGAAGTTTCCTTTGAATTTTAACAAGTTATATGTAAGACGCAAGGACTTTGGGTAAGAAAGATAGTATAGTAAAAGCAAGTGGCCTTGTATTTTGATAATTAATTTGCTGATTACGAGCAATAAAATGGAAAACAGCATTTGTTTGCCATAAGCAAATCCAAAGGAATCCTTAACCACAATTTTCATTAGAAAACAATATCCTGTCTTTTTTTGGTTTTTCAGAATCTCTAGCTGGAAAAACAGAAGCTTGCTTAAGAGCACAACAACTCACTGCACACACCAATTCAAGTCGTTACTTCCCAAGGAGAGTCCAAAATGAGGCCAACACCAAAAATCGCTGTAACAATTTTGACTTTCAAAAACATCTTGTGTAGTCTTCTGTTTCCCTCCCCTTCCTATTCTGGTTCACTAGTACTATCTCTTTCTGTTCTGAAATTCCAATGAATGAACACTCTCGTCGACACAAATTAATGAAACAGTATAAGATGTATTAACTCACCACTTTGAAAGCTCTAGCAGGAGCGGGTAAGGAATTGGTTTCTTCTAAGTATTTATCCCAAGAAAAATGTTTCACATTTGGATAACCTAAGAAAGAAAAGAGTAAACCCTGTCACGTTTAACTAAAATGATAGAACCATAAACTGACCTATAAAATTATCATATTGCTATAATAATCTAGAAAATTATGTTCATATGCCAAATAAATGTAAAGTGAATCACATTCAGACCTAAGTGTAATAATTATATTACTTTCATCTTGATCATAACTACTCCATTATCCTTTAAACGAAAATATAACATATGTGTATACATATAATTTATAATCTTGGGTAGGTCCTATATACAGATCACATACACAAACAAAAATGCCCTTTAATGTGTAATTCTACTCCTCTCAATCTAAGAAAATCTCATGCACACACAGCTAATGCACAGTCAATGAAAAAATGTAAAGACAAGTTTAATAACAATCTAGAAAATGTGCAAATAAAAAGTACCTATGAAATAGAAAGCATTTATTAAAAAGAATGAGGCAGATTTGCATACTAATATGTGAAATAATCCAGACATGTCACCATATTGTTAGGTCAAGCAAGCAGAACCAAGTCATGGAACAGTATTCATAAAGTAGGTAGAAAGAACTATCCCTCCTTCCTCCTGCCCCCTTGTCTCCTCCAGAGTCCAAAATCCATGAGGCAGACAGGAATAGGAATTAACAGTGACTCAGTGGGGTGGAAAACTGAATGAGAATAAGAATGAGAATATTTGTAAATGTACCGCAGATAAAGGAAGACAGGTTTCTCATTGACCGCAAAAATAGAGAAAGTAGGAAACTAGAATCAACTTTGTGGTCTTAAATATGAATTGGAGCTAAGGATATAATTCACTGTTTTCAGTGTCTCAGTAGGTACAGAAATATGCATAAATATAATTATTTTACATTTTAACACGAATGTATTTCCGAACTATACGCTCCGAGAGGCAGAGGCAGTGTCACCCAGTAACAACTAGCACGTTTACTGTTTAGATTTTAGTTTGAATCAGAGAAAGTACAAGGTGAGCCTTGTGGGATGTTCTCCAAGCACATGTCAAAGGACATAGTAACCCTCTGGCTTAAAGGGACTCCCCTGGGCCAAATCTGGAAAATATGGACATGAAAGTATATAATGCTGATTATGGACTACAACCTATTGATGAAAACAGTAATGTATGAATCCATGTAGATATAAATAAAGTAACCAATGAATAAATAGGAAGACAAGAAAGCTATTCTTTGCAGAGTATCAACTGTTTACATACTAGGAATGATGGAATAAAAAAATGAGCATTTAGCAACTATCAGAGTAATAAATCATACTAGATATATCAACAGAGGTTAACACTTGTGAGTGCCAGCAGGATGAGGTACAGGATATTTACACAATCTCAAAGTATCTCTCCACAAAATATTTAGTTATTACGGAGGAAAAAAACAACTATTTTTGTGGAGAAGTCTGGCAAAACACCATCTTGATCAATTAATGGTAAAAGATCAGTAGAGAGACAAATTGATAGCACGAGCCACGGAGAGGATGCGTGAGGACACAGCACTATTTCTGCAATGCTCCAGCCTGAATCCAGAACTGGATCCAGTCATAAGGAAACGCCAAGGATATCCAAAGTCAGTCGCATTCTACAAAATGACTAATCTCTAATTCCCAAACACACTGAAGTCATGAAAGTCCAGGAAAGCCTAACTGAAGGAGAGTAGGGGAATATGACAACCCAGTGCAATGTCTGATCCTTTTGCTACAAATGATATCATTGATACAACTGATGAACTTGAATGCGTCTCTCAGTCAAGTGTATACATGACTTCCATACTAGTCTTTCAGCTTTCCTGTACACTTGAAATTATTTCAAAATAGAAGTTTAAAGGGTAACTTTGCAAATATATTTCTATAAATACAAACATTTTACAACACATTTTTAAGGAATGTATCTTGCTCACGTTAAGTAATATTAAAGCTGACTGTACAGAGGGAGAATGATTCTTCTGGAGAGATACAAGGACTAACTCAAACTATTATGAGAGAGAACAGCCATTATCTCTGTTTTCACGCTAGCTTTTTATTTATTTTTATTTTTAATGTTTATTTATTTTTGAGAGAGATAGAGAGACAGAGAGAGACAGAGCAGAAGTGGGAAAGGGACAGAGAGAAAGGGAGACACAGAATCAGAAGCAGGCTCCAGACTCTGAGCTGTCAGCACAAAGCCTGACGCAGGACTCAAACCCACAAGCTGTGAGATTATGATCTGAGCTGAGGTCAGATGCTTAACAAACTCAGCCACCCTGGCGCCCTAAACACTCTAAATTTTTTTTAAAACAAGCATGAATTGGGGTTTCTGGGTGGCTCGCTCAGTTTAGTATCTGAGTTGTGATCTCAGCTCAGGCCATGCTCTCACAGTTCATGAGTTCACGTCCCACACAGGGCTCTGCGCTGATGGCATGGAGCCCACTTGGTCTTCTCTCTCTCCTCCTCACTGCCTCTCCCCTGCTTGTGCCCTCTCTTGCTCTCAAAAATAAATAAATAAACTAAAAAGAGTTAAAAAACCAATAAAATAATAAAAAGTATGTATTAACATATAATTGGGTAATTCAAAATAAAATCATTTTAAAGTAGTCATAAAGACTTTAGTTTTGGAAACACAACAGGAGGTAAATGCTACATATTTGAGAAAAAACACGAACTCGGGGAGTCTAGCAGGGTCGATCCATGAAGAAATAGGAAGGCAGAAGAGCAGCTGCCCAGAGAGAGTAAGTGATTAGGGTCCTTCTCAGGAGGGACCTCAGAGATCATGTCAGGAAGCCGCCTTCAGAGAAAAGGGACCGGAGAAAGGGCACCTTTTTTGTCACAGCACCTGAGTAGTATCAGCATAGGCCTTACAAATCGTTGACAGTTTCTTTTTAAACTCGTGTGTGTGTGGTAAAATATATTATCACATAAAATGTATCATTTTAACCCCTTTTAGGTGTATAATCAGCAGTGTTTAGTATATTCACAGGGCTGTGTTTGGTACTTTTTAATATGAAATTTGGATTTTGAAAATGGGTCAAAACGCTATGTTCTTCTTCTCTTCCACTGATCTCAAAGTCCGTGGAGGGAGACAGACGACTTGGTGATTGGCCTCACATCAGAAGTCAGCAATAATGTCGTACACCACCCCTTCCCACAGCCTTTAGGCCAGTGCTATGAAAATATAACCAAGAACTGTTATTCACTGGTCCTGTGTTTATTTACCAGACCTCTGGTTATGACCACGAAGGTGGTAAAGGAAAAAAGAGCAGCAGCAGCTCCGATGGTCACAGTGGCACCAGGTAAGTGTGCGATCACTATTCACTGGCTGCTGACAGTGTGTAAGCCCAGCACACAGCAGAGCTGTGCACAAGCCTTCCAGGCAGCTCCACGCCTGAGCCCTGAACTGTTACTGTCTTGCTTCACTAACACTTTCTGGTGTATGTGAATCCTCTCTCATCTTCAAAACGGCTCTATAAATCAGCAAAGGGCAGGGGCTTTTGTCCCTTAACGTCTGAGAAAACTCAGAAAGCAGAAGCGACTCCTCTCAGTCATCCCTGGGATGGCTGGTCCCTGGCTGAGTAAATGATCAGACACGACGACACAGTCCCACGGAACTGGAAACGAGCCCCCAAGTGAAATCGGCTATTTGAATGGAATTGAGACAAGTATCGGAAGCTCTAAGCTGAGGCTCTGATCCTTCTGTGCTGCTGGCAACATCCACAAATCGGCTCTCAGCCAACCAAGGAGCTATCCTTTGCCTGGATGACGGATGTTCTCCTCACTCACATGGGTGCCCAAAAGCACCAGTGCAGCTGACGCTTGGTGTCAGCCGATGACCCTGACTTTTCACCCAGTGACAGCCATGGCGCCTTCCACAGTGCCACAATGGGAAACTCACTGTCTTGGTTATGAAGAAGCCATAGAATCGGTTTTTCAGCACAAGAAAATAAACTCAGCATGACATGAAACAAAGAAACAACTCATCAGGAGGTACATGTTCTCCACCACAGAGAGAGCAAAGTGGAGAGGGGGCCACAGGGCCAGAGGCAGAGCAGCTGGAGACCTGCAGAGAACCAAGAAGAAGCCCTACCAGCATAAAGGTGCAAAATCTATTTTGGAGCCTACAACCCTATAGGAAAAGGAAAACCGAATGTGTAAGTTCTGACCCAGGTTAAAAAAAAAATTTAGGGGCGCCTGGGTGGTTTAGTTGGTTGAGCGTCCAATTTCGGCTCAGATCACAATCTTACAGTTTGTGAGTTCAAGTCCCGCATCAGTTTATGTGCTGACAGCTAGCTCAGAGCCTGGAGCCTGTCTTCGGATTCTGTGTCTCCCTCTCTCTCTGACCCTCCCCTACTCACGCTGTCTCTCTCTCTCTCAAAAATAAATAAAACATTTAAAAAATTTTTATAAAAAAATCTAAAGCCTCAAGTGCTCACTTAAATGTGAACACTGGGCTTTTGTCAGAATGGACTGTGACCTGTGGGTCAAGGCTCCACCCACAAACGCGGTCCCCAATGCCCACTTCTCTGTATTCATTAAAGCTTTAGACAACTCGCTTCTGGGGTCAGACAATATACTTAAATGCATATTAGTGGAAAGCCTAGAAATGAATATCAACTTGAGAAATAAAAGATATTTTTAAAAAGAACTTCTGGTTTCCCAAAGAAGACAACCTTGACTACTCTTCTAGGGACTCAACCAATGTATATACTCTCAGGTGTATCAGGGCCAGCGAACCATCACCTGACCAGCCGCCTGTTCTTGGCAAGTAAAGACTTACTGCAACACAACCATGTTCATTCATTTCTTATCGTCCGGGCGGCTTTTGCATTAAAACTGGAATTGAGTAGCTGTGACGAAGATGCATGGCCTACAAAGCCAAAGTTATGTACGACCTGGCCCTTTACAGAAAAAGTCTGCGGACTCCTAATGCATGTGAAGAATAATATTAGACACGTAATGAACACAAACCTGGAGGAGTGATGAGTGTTCTTCTATGTTCTTTACACCACCCGACTGGATGAATGTGTGGACTCGATGCTTCACACCTGTACATTATAAAAACCACAAGATTTATAATAATCAGGATAAATTCTCAAATACAAATAAATGTGCACATGAATAATCATCTATGCAGGCAAGCTAAAATGATTTCAGCATCTCTAAGGGCAAATGCGCAAGAAGCACGAAGCTCGATCACCGTCGAGAAACAAGCATGCTACTTCTCTCATCTGTCAGGATGACAGCGGCCAAGTATAAGAGGAGGTATTCCTTTCCTTTCCTCCCCTCTTTCTTCTCCTCTCTCACCTTTAGTTCAGTCAGGCACACAATTTTTGCTAGACCTCTTTCCCAGTATGCCTTAACTGGCATCTGGCTCCTTGCTCCTAATTGGACTTGTCCTATGTATTCCTCGTTGTAACACACAGCTCCTTTCATTCATTCATTTGCTCACGCACTCATTCAAACACTGAGTGCTGACAATGCACCAGGCCCTGGGACAGACACTGAGGACACAGCAGCACATAAACACGTACAGAGTTCCCGCTTTGTGGAGTTTGCAGTATTCTGGGAAGAGAATGGAAACAAATTAAGAAACTAAATACTCTGGTGGCACAACACCATGCAGACAACAGGCGGAAGAATGAAGCAGAGAGTACACGTGGAAAGGCACAGTTACGGTGGTCTCTCAGATAAGGTGACACCTGAAGAAAGTGGAGAAAGAGAACTGAGCCACCCAAATGCGCACAAGAAAGCCATTCCATGCAGAGAGGACGCAAGTACAAAGGCTGTGAGGTGAGAGTCTGACAGCTGGATCAGGAGAGCAGACTAAAGGAGGCAGAGGGCAGGAAATAATATCAGGAAGGGCCTTTAGGCATGGTAAGGTCTTGGGATTTTATTCGGAGAAAAATGATGTTTACTACAATATCATATAGGGGGTTTTAGGGAGAAGAGTGGCATAATCTGATTTATGTTTTTAAAGTAATTATTCTGACTGCTTTGCAGACAACTAATCACACTGGAAACGAGATGAGGCTGTGAGGAGCAAGAGTTGATGTTGGAGCAGCAGAGTGCTGGAGGTGAAGATAGTAAGAAGTGATCATGTTTTCAGGTCTATTGTTTAAAAAAATTTTAATGTTTTATTTATTTTTGAGAGAGAGAGAGAGAGAGAGAGACAGCATGAACAGGGGAAGGTCAGAGAGAGAGGAGGCATAGAATCCGGAGACAGGCCCCAGGCTCTGAGCTAGCTGTCAGCACAGAGCCCGACAGATGGCTCAAACCCACGAACTATGAGATCATGACCTGAGCTGAAGTTGGATGCTTAACCAACTGAGCCACCCAGGCGCCCTTAGGTCTATATTTTAAAGGAAGCACCAACAGCTTACACTGGTAGATTTGATATAGAATATGAGTGATGTGATGAAGGCCAAAACATTCCAAGGTTTGGGGCATGGGCCACCAGAAGAACGTAGGACCATTTCCTGAGACAGGAAGACTAGGGACATAGTCTATGATGTTCCAAATGGAGAATGGAGAGGTTTTGTTTTTTTTTTTTTATCAACATGTGTATGACAAACGGGTAAAGAAGTCCAGCAGATAATGAGAATGAAAATCTGGAGTTCAGAGACAAGATCAAGGATAAAGATGCAAATGTGGGAGCAACAGCATTTGGGATGATGTCTGAAGTCATGAACAGGGATGAAGCCGTCCAGAGAATGAGCACAGGGAGAGAACAGAAGAGGTCAGAGGCAAAGAAGGCCAAGAAGAAATGACTAGAAAATAAGAGAAGGAAAGAAAGAAGAAATAAATCAACTAAGTTAAGTGCTGATGCTAGATCAAAGAACAAGAACTGATCACTGGATTTACCAATGTAAAATTCATTAACATTCTTGACCAGGGCTGTTCTGATGGAGTTGGGGATAAGACAGGGCAAAAGCTGGAACAGGGTGTGTTTAAGAGAAAATGGAAGGACAGCAAATGAAGTCAGCTTGTAGAGAAAACATTTAAGTAGTTGTTTTAAAAGGAAACAGAGACATGCAACATTAGATAGCAAAAGGAAACTTTGTTTTTGTTTTGCTTTTTCAAGTTGGGAAATTCTCAGGGGGAAAGCTAAGTGAGGAATATATGGAAATTCTCTGTACTTTTTTTTTTTTTTTTTTACAGTAAACTCTATCCCCAATGAGGGCTCAAACTCATGACTCCGACATTAAGCATCACATGTTCTACTGACTGGGTCAGCCAGGCACCGCACTCTGTACTTTTTTTTTTTTTTAGAATTAGTTTAAAATAAATCTCTTTTTTAAAAATGGGAAGTATTACTTCATTTATTCACGAAATACATGATGAGCAACTGCCATGATCAGGGCAGTGTTCCAGGTGCTAGTGCTAGAGCTCCAATGCGTATCAAAAAACCCGCCAAATCCCTCCTCCTGTTTGGATGCTGGTAGGAATAATCAACAAAGAGGGATGACCTAGTGACACAGAAGAGAGAAGTGACCTAGGGAGAAAATGGAATCGTGTGCAGGAGTCTGGGCCCTGAGGCAGGGGCAGGCACACCCACCGCACAGAGAGGGTTCTGTCCATGGGCAGAGAGCAGGAATATACCCACCAGACAAGACAGTGGGGACACGCAGACGTCTCCACCGACTTGGTCTCTTTTCTCAACGACCAGGACACAAGGCTATCAGCTGGGAGGGAGGTGGGGAAAAGGAGGTTAAGAGTCGTCTGAGGGAAAAAGGAGTGGAACTGAGTGGTCTGGAAGAACAGACAGGAATCTGTTTAGCAGGACTGTGGGGCAGCCTCAGGGCTCACCTGAGGTTAGCAGTCATGAACGTGAAATTAGACCAGTGAGCATGTCGTGCCCTTCTCTAGCTAGTCAGCCACTCAGGCACAGGCACGAGGGAGGCACAGCATTAGGTGAAGCAGGGTTGGGGTTTTGCAAGGCAAACACAATATAAGGCAGTGGAGGCTACAGTTACAAGAAATGCTTATAACAGGATCACAGAATAAATGCAGAGGCATCTAGAGACACATCACAATTAAAGTCTGGAAAAAAAAAAAAGAAAAAAGTAGTTGGTAGAATAATTCCCATTGGTGTTCTCAAAGATAAAGGGTATAATGAAGTTAAAAAAGAAAATCAGGCCCAAATAGTCAAAATATTTAATGCATCATTACCATATTAAAGACTGAAATTATGCTGTAAACAGTCAGGTTTCAAATTAATCAACTTGGCATTTCCTAGAGATACTAAACTATGAAATATTGCTTTAGTGGGCAATCCATTAATATCACATGGAACACTAGTATTCTACAGAACACACTTTGAAAAGAGCGGTCTAATGGATGCCAAGGAGTCTGGTGTTCCTCTATTAACTAGATCTGTTGAGTCTCTCCTGAAAGATCAGGAAGTCTCAACAAGTTCTCTGGATGGAGAACTAAAAGATAGAAAGCCAGGTAACACAGTGGTTAGAGTTTCTGGTGAATAAAAACCGTTTTATGACTAGTGAGAAACAAAGAACATTCTAAAAAATGCTCTAGGTGAACAGGATATAGTTACTTCTTCTAAAAACAACTTTTACATCAGTGGCCCTGAACAGTAACAAGTGAGTTGATATAGCCCCAATTTCATGTTGATTTTTCTCAGAATTACTTCAGTGAAAAATATCTTTAAATATTTATAAAGGTTTCTTCTTTTTTCCCCCTTTATTCACTTGTCCTCACGTACCACCTTTCTCCACACTATTATTTTTCTTAATCTCTGTATTAGGGTTACATGTGCATGTGTATGTCATTATTTTAGAAATGTAAAAGGAAAAGCGTGCTAGGTCAATGCCAAGTTCATACAGCAGTTGGTACATTTCTTACAATGATATATTTTCATAAAATATATTTTAATATGTAATTCCTTAAAATGTATTCTGTTGTGGACATGCAAACTGGCATAGCCACTGTGAAAACAGTATGGAAATTCCTCAAAAAATTAAAAAGTGATCCAGTCATCATACTCTTGGGTATTTACAAAATACAAAAACAAATTTACAAAATGCAAAAACACTAATTCGCAAGGACATATGTGCCCTTATGTTTATTGCAGCATTATTTACAATAGCAAAACTATAGTGCAGCCCAAATGCCCATCAGTAGTTAAATGGATAAAGAAGATACTCCATGGTACACAAAGGAATATTACTCAGCCATAAAGAAGAATGCAATCTTGCCATATACAACAACATGGATGGATCCAGAGAGTTATAATGTTAAGCAAAATAAGACAGAAAGACAAATACCACACGATTTCACTCAAATGTGGAATTTAACCAACAAAACAAAGGGAGAAAAAAAAAGTATGACCCCCAAACTATAACTATAGAGAACAACCTGATCGTTGGTTCCCAGAGGGGAGGTTGGTGATGGGATGGGTGAAGTAGGTGACAAGGATTAGGGACACACTTGTCATGATGAGCACTGAGTAATGTGTAGAACTGCTGATCACTATATTATACACCTGGAACTAATGTAACACTGTATGTTAACTATACTGGATGAAGTGACATGAAAAATGAAATGAAATGAAAAATGAAATGAAACAGAATTATTATAAATTGATAAGCAAGGCTATGAAGCTCTATTTCCAACTATTCTACTCTTTTCTGAAGTAATCATTTGATATAGATTATTACTGACCATGTACTGCATAAATTTCAGAGAGTGTGTTGTTCTTTTAGAGAAAGGTGTTAATTCACATAGGGCTCATTAAAAATAATTAAAAAAAACATACAGCATTTCTAATTTTTTTCTCCCAAGTCTAATACAGCTATCAAATAGTTTTTATAATTACCTGCTGGGCTCGTGGTGATTAAAGTAATAACATGCTGACATTACTAATTCTTTTGATTTTTATTATGTTTGTCTATAAATTGCAAATTGGAAAACACTGTGGTATATTTTGGCCACACGTTCCTGTACTACTTGAATCTTGTGTAAGGTTTTAATGTTGCCTAAATATTGATCAAAGTCACCAACTAAAATAAACAGGAAGCCATCTCAACAGACATAATAGAAATAGCCCTGTTTTCATCTACTGTACTCTGTCAATCAGCCGAGAACACTTCATTTAGAATAAAGTTGGAAGGCTGTGAAATCCTCTCTGCCACTGATACGTGAAACAAGTCATCTCTTAGTCCCATCTAGTGTTCAAAAACAGAAATGGTAACCAGAAAGGGTTGTAATTACAGAAGGACAACTAATGATGAAAAGTCTGGTAAACTGTCCATCACTGTGCCCTCCTTTCTTTTGAGTTTTTACATACGTCATCAAAGAATTCCCTGTCAAACTTTTTTTTTTAAGTCCATTTGATAAGTAAGTGCAAATTATTCATAAAGGCTGCAAAGACCCAATCAGACCTAGACTAGTGGACTTTGAAAAGGTCAGAAACCAAAGAAATAAATCATGAGAAGCCCATGTTTATAAGGATGAAGTGAGCAGATGCTAAGCTATCTTCACTTCATGGAAATATAAAGAGGAGAAGTGATTTTGCCAAGCTTTCCAGGTGAAGAGAAAGAGATCCTGGTTTGATCAAGTCTCAGCCAAAAGCTGAACAAAATGCACACACGCTGGGTTCCGCAAATCTAGGCAGTGAGTCAAACAAGAACAGCTCAGAATGTTTCCTTCAGAAAAAAAGTCAAGTCCTCATTTCAAGCCATAATGGATACAATTTTTAAAAGAAATACAGGACACCTGGCCTCACCTGCTCCCTAAATCCAAGGCATGACTGCCAACTTATTGCCCAGGAACACTTTCCTGGCTCCAATATCCTAACTTTTAGGGGTCTCCATTACTCTGTGTTTCGCTACTAAACCCCAAACCTCACTAGGCTGAGTTGTCTCATCCTATCTCATTTCCAATCCCACTCCCCACACAAGCTGGTTTTAATATTATTAGTTTGCTTCAAGCTTAAAACCTGATTTTTCACTAACACATGGACTCCTTGGAAAAGATAAAGGAGATGCCACCTCATTACCCTACTCTCAAGTTTTCCTGTCATTTACTCATTTTCTCCAGGCTGAGAGGGAATGGAGCTCATTTCTCTCCCAGGCCAGCCCCTCCTAGAGGACCAGGTATCCCCAAATACCCACGGTCTCAGATATCCCTCTCACAGTGGCCTCGTTTCTTTAGCCTGAAAACCAAACTCTGTGCAGGACACCCCTCTCTGACTGTTGACTGCCTCCCTCACCCCAACCCCGCCCAAGCAATAATCAATTTTCACCTTCAGGGCCAAACTCTGCCTGAAGTCCCTTACAGTCATCTCTTCAACCTTCTGCAAAGTCATTCACTCAAACAGACTGGGTGCCATTCCCCAAAAACACCGTAAGCTCCCTTGGGGCCTAAACACAAGCAAATACTTACCTTGGCCAGGAATATTCCATCCCAATATCTAAATACCGATTCCTATCGGTGGCTCAGTGTGCAAAGATTCTAACTCTTGATTTCTACCCAGATCATGGTTCCACAGTTAGTGGGCTCTACACTGACAACATGGAGCCTACTTGGGATTCTCTCTCTCCCTTTCTCTCTTATGCCTCCCCTGCTCTCTCTCTCTCAAAATAAATATATTAAAAATTTTAAAGTATTAAAAAAGAAATTGACAACATGCTGCAAACTTTTCAACATTACTTTGAGGAGACACATAATATTGCTATTACTCTCAATGTGTAGATGTAAAGGGACTCCATCTCTAAAATTAAACTCTAGTTTGGAGTACACTTGGAGACCATCAGGAAAAGGCCCGGGCCCCATGTTTGTTCCAATTCAGTAACTCAGTGCTTCTCTTGTTCACTGATCTACTTGATTTTTTTTTTGTCCTCCCTCACTGGGACACTGGACCGAAATTCAGGCAGCTGAAGCTATCATTCATTGTGAGAGTTTTTCTGCACAGTAATCCGCTGAGTCCTGCCATGTCTTCCCAGGTCCCAAAAGACAAGATTACACGCAAATAAGAATTCTCCAAGGAAAACTCCTTGCCAGCACCAGGGAAGAGGGGGTGCTCCTTCACACTGTGTGCTCTGTGTGGAGCCCAGGCCTCGGGCAGAGCAAGGCAGTCACGTCTTCACCTTGATGGCTGCCTTCCTCCCCATCTTTCAAGTCCTTTCTTAGTTCTACTCTGAGATATTTAGGATTATTCAAAAGTCTAATGACTGTCAAGGGGATAAAATTAAGCAGCTCATCATTACCAGGAATAAAAGGAAACCTAGAGGTAAAACAAATTTTATTTTAAGATAGATTATTTTCTTTTTATTAAAAAAATGACTTCAATCCTGTATTAATTAATTTTCAGTTTTCCTCTATGGAGGGAAAAAGTGTTTTATTGCCACTAATCATGTATCACCACAAAGGTACACAGACTTATACAGATGCCCCTTGGACAACAGGTGTGTGAACCACGTGGGTTCACTGACGTGTGGATTTTTTTTGCAATAAAATAAATTTGTGTTATTGTGAATGTGCTTTCTCTTCCTTATGATTTTCTAAACAGCATTTTCTTTTCTCTAGCTTACTTTATTGTAAGAATATGGTATATAATACTTATACAAAATACAAGTTCATCAACTGGTTATATTATCAGTAAGGATCTCAGCTGTTGAGTTTTGGGAGAATCAAAACTTACACACAAATTTGCAACTATACTCGGGGTGAGGACTCCTACCCACCACATTATTCAAGGGTCACCTATATTCCACTAAGTTAAAAAGAGGTAAGATCACTATCTAATTCAAAAGGGGAAAAAATCTAAATAAATAAACCTTAAAAAAGGAAAGGGGTGCCTGGGTTGCTCAGTTGGTTAAGCATCTGACTTTTGATTTTGGCTCAGATCATGGTCTTGTGTTCCGTGAGTTAATGCCCACATCAGGCTCTGCACTTGAACCTACCTGACATTCTCTCTGTCTCCCTCTCTCTCTGCCCCTTCTTCACTCTCACTCTCTTGTATTCTCAAAATAAAGAAAGAAACTTCAAAGGGGGGAAAAAAATCTCACTTCCAAACTATTTTAAATTGGGAAAGCAATCCAATTTGTAACTTCAATTACACACCTGAACAAGTAATTTATGCAGATAAAAACCATTCCAAAATTCAAAGATCAAAGAATATAATATTTATAAAGCTGGAGAAATTCCAGTGGACTTTAGCAATTTTCAATGTGCCTTAATTGGATATTGAGAAAGAGTACACACTGTACTCTTCTTCTGACAATTAACAAAATATGGTTTCATGTCAATAGTAAAAGTAATTCCTCGAAGTACATTTCATCCTAAACATAATTAGTTTGTGCTCGTAAAAGTATAAAAATCAGTGCTAAACAGATCAATCTTTTTCTCTGCTCTAACAAAGAACCCAGGATCTCTCCTATTGCCTAAGCATTTGGCATCAAAGAAAAATGAATGTGACAAAGTCTTCTAGGCTTTTCATTACTTTTTTCTAGAAGAATGTTTTTAAAGGAAACACATCTCAGGTCAAATAAACAACTTACACTTCTAAAACTCTCTAATACTTCTAAGACCACAAAAATAACACACTAACATTTACCCATTTCAAGTCCAACAAAAGCTAAAAAATAAAAATCTCCCTAAATGAAGTTTAAAAATAAAAAGTAGTCACTTTAACAAATTCTAGAAATTGCTTTAAAGTGTCATTTTTTTAAAAAATAATGACTTATTTGAGTAATCTCGACACCCAGTGTGGGCCTCACACTCGACCCTGAGAGTCGCAAGCTCTTCCAACTGAGCCATCCAGGAGCCCCCGACGCAGCAGTTATCAGTGAAAGGACTGGATCTGACCATCACTCTGGGACTCCCATCGTCACAGCACATCAAACACAGGAGAGAAATGCATTCGACCCCAGAACAGATTTATAGTGTCACTAAATTTAAAGTTTTCTCATCCATTCACTCATTCAAGTTAGGCAGAGATAATTTTGAATGAGACAAAAACCACCAATAAGAACTATGAGGAACAGGAGCCCCAGGGCGGCTCAGCTGGTTAGGCGACCAACGTCACTTAGGTCACGATCTCGTGGTTTGTGGGTTCAAGCTTTGCACCAGGCTCTGTGCTGACAGCTCAGAGCCTGGAGCCTGCTTCAGATTCTGTGTCTCCCTGTCTCTCTCCCCTTGCCCCCTGCCCCTCCCCTGCTCTTGCTCTGTCTCTCTTTCTCTCTCAAAAATAAATAAACATTACAAGAAAAAAAAAAACTATGAGGAACAGATGAACATGGTAAGCAAAACAAAAATTCAATTAGCAAATCCAGACTGTAGGAAACACAACAGGACAAACGACCTGGTTTCTTCAATAAAAGTTACAAGGGGAAGAGACAGAGAGGAACAGGAATCTACTAAAAGAGATCAAGAGAAACATCAAAACAATCACAAAGTGTATACCTTATTTGAATCTAAAACTATCAAACCTCAAATACACACACACACACACACACACACACACACACACACATAAGACAATTGGGAAGAATGCTTAAGTGTTTAGTAACATTATGGCATTTATAACATTAAGTATTTGAAGAAAAGGAATCCCTATCTTAAAAAGACACATACTGCTATATATACAGATGCAATGCTATGATGTCTGAAATTTGCTGCAGAACAATCCTGGACTTAGGATTTCAGGAGAAGGAATACAGAGAAAACAAGAGTGAATTTTAAATTGATAACTGTTAAGTATGGCATAATGGGTGTAGGTAGGTCACTATTATTCTACATGTTTTATTCTATCTTTGTCCATGCTTGGAATGGTCTATGTTTCAATAAAAATGTTTATTGCACACTGAATAAAAAGACATCTTATGAGGAGATTATGCTTTGCAGAAAAAAGCTGAGGAAAAATGCACCAAAATATTCAAAAGTACTTGACTCTGTGTGGTGTAATCATGGAACTACTTGTCTACACTTTAAAAATTCTGTAAAAAGCATGTATAATGCATAATAAAAAGCATTTAAAAATATGAATGGTAAATGTCTTTCAATGCCTCTCCTTTCTAAAACAATATAAGAAAAACTGATGAGTACCTAAGAATCCAATTTGAGGGGTAATGGAAATTATTGATATCTCTACTCGATATTTAAACATATGCATACTAAAAAGTAAGGTGAGGAAACAAGCTTCCCTAAAATATAGGGACACCTCTATAAATTAATATTCACTTGAAACTGTAACATTAGCCTTATTTTATAAAGATAGCCATCACTGCTCATCGCCAGTGTTCTAGGAAGGAATTCAACACTTTGAGAATGCCTTTCGCCAGGTAACTGAATTGTAATGATCAGTCAACATGGATTAGATACAGGAATCATTATTTCAACTGCTTTATCAAAATATAAATTAAAATAAAGTCATAATACATTGCTCCTATTACTTAATGCAGTATATCCCCAAACTCTAAGGATTAAAAACAATATTCTTCAATTAATGTATTTGCATTTGGCAATTATAAATGGTTAAGATCGCTACTGGGAATAAAAGTATGAAGGAAAATTAGAATGTCTTGTCAGAAAATGACAGACGACACCCAGAAAGAGGGGGGAGATATACACCTGTGTGACCTTGCACATGGACATGCATTGGGAGAAGGTACACTGTAGTTGTGCAGCAGGAAATTGAGTGAAAATACAAGGCACAAAGTTAACCTGAAGGCTACTATTTAGAAATATGTGCCATGAGAAATAGGGAAAGCATTAAAAATCTGAAATGTGAAAGGGTGGGACAGAGCACTGCTCTTTTTTGTTGTAAGCTCTGCATTATCCTTGTTTTCCAACCATGTTCCAGGTTTACGTGAACACACACATGACCCAAAGCACTCAGCAATGAAAAGGTCTCACCAGTAGTCATAGCTTTCATCCCAGTTGTCAAAATGTACCAGGAAACGATTGTCCACCATATCTGTCACCGTAGCAACGCAGATGAACGCAGGATTCTTTTTGTCTACAGCTTCGAGCTTCATTCCAACTCGAAAGCCTGATGGGATCACTGTCTACGGAACGCGCAGATTTAATTAGAGAGGCACACACTTAACGGCAAGCCCTGCGCCCTCTCTACACCTCCTGCCCGAGGGCCTGGCATCCGGCAGCTATCTTCACACAGTTGAAAGAGCATGTACCAGTTTTATGCCAGGGTTGCACTCCAACAAGCAGCAAGAAGAAAAACAGAATGCCCCATTGGTACAGCCAAATAACTATTTGGACCCCAAGAGTGAGACACCCACAACCTCACAGAGTTTTACTTATGTGTTTTGGCCCTGCAGTTAGACAACTATACTAGTTAGGCAAGCTTTATTTGCCATTTAGTTCATTATTGTTTTTCTTGTCCTTGATTACAGACTTCACAGTGAAAATGGTTTCATGCAAAATATGCACTTCCTCAAGCTAGAAATGTCTGTGAGTCAGAACGAGTTCACTCCCGTTTCTGAAATGCTCTCTCCAGACTACTCTGCTGAAAGTAGGTCATCGTCGTGCAGGAGAGGCTGCAAGTTTTTACAACTTTTACCTCACGCTAGAGATATTATTCACAGCAGCTCCAAAAGGACTGGCTGTATACACACAGTCATTCCAAACAGTTTGTACTATAAGGAAAGCCGGACATTATCAGCCACCTGGGACGTGGAAGTAAGACACTACTAGCTCAGTAAGATTTAGTGCTTGAGGTGCAGGAAAATGTAAGCATTCCTTAGAATCTCGTGTGAGGAAATCTATCTAAACTCAGAGAAATGTATTTGGATCACTTATGCCAATCATAACACACCAATATTATTTCTATCCCTCTTTAAAAAAAGCTCTGTCCAGACTTAAGTATACAGATACTATCCTAATTACTTTAAGCAAAACAGATGTTATCTCTCATTTTACTATAATTATACAGCTATCATTACAAAAATGTAGACAGCCGCACACTGAAAATGTTAGCATACGTCCACAGACACTGTGACAATACATTTTAGTCCTGAAATTTTTTACCAGGGTTCTGACCACAAATATTCAAATATTCTGAAGTAGAAGAATCTAGAAATAGAAAAATTAATTGCTTCTTGGATACCAAACACAGAGCCCAAGATTAAGCTGTGTGCTAGCAAGGCACGGAATTTAAGAGGACAGTTCAAGGCAGTTAATAAATCCCTGATGGAACATCAGAGATCCAGACAGGGATTAGGAAACTTGGAGCAGGCCACTGAGTTTTCCACCTAACTGC
This sequence comes from Suricata suricatta, assembly GCF_006229205.1. NCBI lineage: Eukaryota > Metazoa > Chordata > Mammalia > Carnivora > Herpestidae > Suricata > Suricata suricatta. The sequence goes on along the minus strand of NC_043706.1, from coordinate 112,379,171 downwards.
CCTGCCTCCCCCATCTTGACAGAGAATAGTTACCGACAATGGAGTATTTACATTTCAGCAATTAAGCTCTCCTCTCAATTAAGAGATTTTAAAATAATAATCTGGCTCATTAGTTCTATTAGTTACCTAAACACACACACACACCCCTCTTCAGGTCTCTAATTCAACCTGGTTTATGTTTAATTTGATCAGAGAATCTTCTTGCCAGTAGATGCTCAAAACAACTGATTAAAATCACTTCCCAAATGGAAGGTATTTGGAGCGGGTGAGGCGGCTTAGGCCACTCCTGATGCTCATTTCCATTTGGAGAGGATCCTGTTCTTGAAACACGATGGCCTCTCCTGCACTCTCATTCGCTGTTACCTGACCGGTGAACCTGAGAGGAGGAACTGGTCGTACCCCTAAGGGTAAGCTGGGCTGGACAGCAGGTAGCTTCCATGGGCCACTGTGGGGGCCTGTTCTGGACCTGTGGGAGCGCAGGTCTGGCCTGCTGTAGGGCTCCTGGGCCTGGGGGACGGGGTGGTGGGGCCAGTACATCTCACTGATTCTAGGTCTCAGAATCAAGCAGCTCATTTGTCAGCAGACAAGAGGCCAAGCGGGTCCTCCAACTGAGCCCTTATCTGTTATAAAAGAGGGTATTTTGGCTTTCCACATGCTTGCTCTCTGTATTCCAATTAGATCAAACCTTGGACAAGGAAGAAGAGTGGAACATGATTGGGCTTCTTCAGAGGTGCAACAGGGAACATGCAATGAAAAGTGGGAAGCGAGGTCAGAAATGTAGGCGATGCATACACGTTCAGATTTTGCTTCTATTACAGGCAAAGTAAAGCCACAAGCTGGGGTGAAAGTAAATCCTCTTCCCCGGCAGCAAAGCTGAACTGGGCTACATTCATCTACTACGTGAATCCTATGTGAACAGTCCTTCAAACAAGGGACACTAACAATAAAATATCCCAGTCCACTTAATTGTTTATGCACTCTTACTGTAAATTATACCTGGGTTTCTACCATTCAGCAAAACACAACAACCATGATATGCCTTTAAAACATTTATTTATGACGATTTTAAGCTAAGTTTAAAGTTTAATGAAGAGTACTCTATTTACTGAAGAAACAGAATATGTTATAGTCTCCTATTATCACTTTTACTTTTTCCTGTGAAACACTCAGGTCACTTCCTTTAAAAGGCAAAGTATTTTGGATGTACTTACTATATTCTGATTTTCAAATAATGACTTGGGAGCAGCCTGGGCTTTGCATGTCTTCAGATAGGTCTGCCAATTAAATTCTTCTTCTTTATAGCCTTGGATAAGCACATATATATTTAGTAAAATATCAAAATATTTCACACTCAATTTTCCATTCCCATTTTTACCTACAACTCCAACATACTGAAATCAAATAATCAATTTTTTAAACAGACAAAATGTAACTCATAATTCATAACTATGGATTTTTTTTCATATTGACTGTGCTTTTCCCAACAAATTGTATTATATTTTTCAATTCTGAATGAATGATACTGGATACAAACAAAAGGCAAAGGGAAGCAAATACGTTATCAGACTCAGGTCACTTCTTACTGCCAGGCTGTTTCTATCAGTATTTAGGCAGAACTACTCAGCAGTAGGCTAGTGGGCTGGAGGAGTCAAAATCTTTATTCTTCCCTCACCTATTCTACTTTAGGAGACTAACTTGTAGGAAAAAGTAGGAAGCTGGAGAAAATAGTAATAAAAGAGATAAAATCTTTTTAGCCTATCACCACAGGAATGACGATGCAAGATTTATGCAGTAAGCACACTGGCAAATTACAATAATGGAAATGTCCTTGCCTTAATGCTCACAATTTCACATTTAATGCTCTTAAAGCCAACATTTCCTTGAAAAAGGAAATTGAGCATTTTATTTTATCTGCTCATGTGCTCTCTTCTTCCGCAGCAGTCCAGAGGCAACATGAAAAGAATAGCTAATAATGTACCATATATAAGAGGTCAATTTATATAAAGGCTTACAGATTTTTTTCACCCTCATTTTTTCTCATTTTTCCCTCAGCCATCTGAAAATGCTAGCCTGACATTAGTTTTTCACCTAAAACCAAAGGATGGGCTAGTCCATTAAAAAGTAACAGCCCTGAGACAGGCTGAAAATATCAAACTAGTCACCTGGATCTCTGACATCAAGAAAACAATACCACATGTAACCCCTGAAAAGGACGGAAATAAGATACTATTAAATACATTAGGGATGGACTGAAAAAGATGGTATCTATTATTCTTGGATCTTTATGTGAACCTGAAAAAGGCAAAAGCACCGGCAGACTGTAATATAAAGAACTCAGCAATAAAAATGTAACTGCTGTGAGTTCCATCCCCACCTAAATCAACTCTTAGCACTATACTCTCCTTTCTATGTGTGTAAACATTAAGATCCATAAATTCAATTCATAATTTCTCAAGATTTTCTATGTAATAAAATATCAGTAGATAAGCTCAGTCAGGTAAACAGGTTAGAACAAAGTCTTCAAATCTGTATTATCAAGGATATATATATATATATATTTGACCCTGAACAACACAGGTTTGCACAGTACAGGTCCACTCATTCATCCTTATGATTTTGTTGATAATGTTTCCTTTTCTCTGGCTGACTTTACCGTAAAATACAGTGTATGCTATATGTAACATACAAAATACATGTTGACTCTGCTATACCAGTAAAGCCTCCTGGGCAATAGTAGACTATTAGTAATTAAGTTTTTAGCAAGTCAAAAGTTACACATGGACTTTCAACTGTGCTCTGTGTTGTTCAAGGATCAACCATGTGAGTGGCAGGGCGGTGGCCGGGGTCGGGGGGCACTATATGAAAAAAAATTGTACCGAATTTATACTCAAAATTAAGTATCAATCAAATGTTATTTTGTATACATTAAGTACATGGAACACAGTTCACTCTCAAGTAGGATTCTACTTTTTACATTCCTTTCACTTATTAAACATGTTCTTTTTTTTCATGAATGATGAGCTTGAATTTGGGCCTAGCTGCATCTTAATAAAGTCTGAATCCTTAAAAATTCCAAATCACCATGTAAGAAAAAAGTTTGTACAGAATTTAAAGTATGAAACAAAAAAGTGACACCACCTTTCGGAGGATGGAGTTTGTGGCCAGTTTTCTCACACCACCCGACCGGATGAATATCCAGAGAGTCCGCATTTACCCAGAAGTCATAGCAATCAGAATATCCATCAAAGTGCAGTTTTATCCGGTATCCACACACCTGAAATAGGGAAGCATGAGGACTGACTAAAAAAAACAACCCTTCCCCCAAATACTCAGAATATCTGCATACAAAATGTATTTACAACATAAAATAAACGTGGACATCAAGTACGACACTGCTGGCGTTAATCAAAGTACCCTCGTTAATAGCCATGAAATCCAGTGAACAAACTGACAAACTCTAAAGGCAAAGGCAATGCATGGGAAAGAGCTGAGCTGCATTGCTTTGGCCTCACTCCCAGTTGTGTTAGGAGCACACGGATACTGGGGAAGAATGATTTTCCCTCATGAACATGTCCTCTCTCCATTCTTGGTACCAGCACAAGTCACCAAGGAGAGCCAGCCGGGAAGGAGGCAGCCCGGCGCGGGTGCACAGCTCCGGCAGAGCCCCGGGGTGGGCGCCTGCTGTGGCCATGTGAATGCTGGCTCCTATCCTTTGTAAAGCTCTGCAGACCATCAGCTCCAGCCAGACCAAGGCTGGTACACAGAGGGATATCAGCAGATTCTCCTCTCCACCAGCAGCTGCGTTGGGAGAAAGAAAAAGCCTTCCACAATCCATAGGTTCCCTGGAATGCTAGTAAGAATCCACTTTACGGAACACAAGCTGAACACTGAGGCCATACATCTGACTAAAGGGTCCCTCTTGAGGAAGTTCTGAGTTAAAAGGTCACATGGGTTTATGAGGCCTCAGCTGGGTTACGCTCTGCCTTGGGCTCTTAGAGGGAAGTTCAGCCTCTCCATCTACTTCCTACTAGCACAGGAGATGCGTGCAAGTGGAACCGCAGACCACTCCAGACCTCTGAACACTCCAGGAGCACCTGCCCTGGAATGAGAAGCTTGAGACCAGAGCACAGAACCAGGGCAGTTAACAATCCCCAAATAATAAGGCAGCTGTATATTTATGGCCACAGTACGTTCTCTGAAACATTTTGTTAAAATTCATGTGGTGAGGCACATGGGTGGCTCATTCGGTTAAGCATCAACCAGACTCTTGATTTTGACTCAGGTCATAATCTCACAGGTTTGTGAGTTCAAGCCCCAATTCAGGCTCTGTGCTGCCAGTGTGGATCCTGCTTGGGAATCTCTGCCTCTCTCTCTGTTCTTCCCCCACTTGCATGTGCACATGTGCACACACATGCACACGCACTCTCATTCTATACATGCACGTACTTACACATACACACATAAATGTAAATTCACAGTAATAAGAAGTCTGGGAATATATGCCAACAATTTAACAGTGATTTATTCTGAGAAGTGGGAGCGAGAAGGGAGAGGTCAAAAGGGAATGATGGGGTCTTTATATTTTATCTCATACGTATTTTTTCAATTGCAATGTCTTGATACGTTACATATATAAGATTTTCAAGTGAGCGAACTCCCCCAGAGAGACCAGAGTGCCTCCACAGAGCCAAGGCGGGGTTCCAGGCGGGTACCCTCTCTCAGGAAGGGTAGATGCTGCCCTCGCCCCATGTCCACCCCGCACCCAGAAGGAGCTTGGCGGCTGCTCCTCTCCTCGGCCCCTGAGCCATGCCAAGCTACTCTGTCTCACCCTCGGCTGTCTCCGGTCATTGCCCAAGACACAAACTCCCTGAGTGACTTAGCTCTCTAGTCCCTCAGGGTCAGACTGCTCTGAGCTTTACCTCCTGAGTCCTTTCCCTTCTGGCCCCACAATCTCTCCACTGTGTCTCGTGCTCTCTGAAACCCTATGTTTTGGTACACAATCTCCTACATCCTCAGTCCTCTTGCTCAGAGGACTGCTGTGGGGCAGTCCTTGTAGAGGGCCCTGTCCACTTCCTCCTCCCATCCGTCACAACAGCCCTCCATCCTTCTCCAGCTATTCCACCGCCTCCCCCTCACGCTCAGCGACTGACCCTCCAGGACAAAGAAGCTTCCTCACACATCTGTCCCCAAACTAGCAAACCGGCCTGTGCATGTGCACACGTGCCCTCTCCCCCTCCGTCCTGTCAGCACTCAACAGGAGATTCCTGCTCCTGGCTAAGGTGCGGGCCTCCTTGGGTGCTCTGTCTGGACCTCCTCTTCCCCCAACCCCTCCTTGTCAGTGATCTGCTCTCTCTGAACCTTCCAATCTTCTGCTCCCTAGCTGCTTTTTCAGAATTCACTCTCCAATCTCTTCCCATTGCTAAATAAAAAGTGGGGGTTGGGGTGGGGGCTGGAGGGGGAAGGAAGACAAAGAAAAGTAAAAGATAAGTAAATACAGACTCTCTCTCAGGCTTAGGCAAACAAATTCTCATACAGCAACTGTTAAACTTTTTTTGTAACAACTGATAAGCTCTTGGAACAACAAGGAGCTGTGGGCATCTAAAATTTCAATTTTCATCATGCTCCCCAGGCACTGTTTGTAATAACGAGAACAGCAAGAGAGTAAAGACCACTCGATTGCTCATCCGTAGGAGAGAAATTAAATGAATTACAGAAAATAAGTAAAATGCAACACTACTTGATGGTGGAAAACAATATGTATATAAAATCTATGATACGCTGTCATAAAAGCAAGCTTCAAAAATCATGCAATTTATATGTAAAAAAGAGAAAAATGTACATATTTTTACAAGCAGAGAAAACATCTGGAAGGAACACAGTGAACGCATAAGCATCATTATCTCTGGGATATGGAATCAGGAAGAGAAGGTGGTATGATAGAGGACTTTTATTTTTTATAATAAATACATGTATTTATATATATTTTATCTATATTCTTACACTAGTTGAAGTTTTGATGATGAGCATTACTGTTATAATAAAAAACTAGACAAACGAAAATAGATCTCCTTCAAAATCAAGAGTTGAAACACACACACACACACCCCTTAATAAGATCCCCTTTTTTACAACTAAACTTCTCGAAAGCAGTCTACACGTACTGAATCTGCTTCTACACTTACTGAACAACGCTGTCTCAACTGTTTGTGGGGAGCTAGGGAACACACGAAGCGCTGCACTGTCCCTGGTACTCTCTACAGAACTCTGTATCGTTATGTACTGTAACTGTCATCAGCCAGCTAGGAGACGTCACTGTACCCACAGGAGCCACGCTTCTTACAAATTCCCTAAGTCACTGGAAGAATACTCTGATAACTCAAACTAATACACAAGGCCATCTTGTTCTTTTGGGGGAAATTTTCAAATGATACATACCCCTGGCTCAAGGGAGGAAGGAAGTCGGAGGCTGGCACAAGAAGAAAAAAATAAATTCTAAGAAGTACTCTCGGTAATATACTAGACTAAGCTAAATATAACTAGACTTGGGCAATTTTTCCTGAACAATTTCACAGAGATACCTCGAAATGCTAAAAAGTATATGAGCTAGAGCATATTATGCTAAGCGAAGTCAGTCAGTCAGAGAAAGACAAATACCGTATGATTTCATTCATATGTGGAATTTAAGAAACAAGACAGATGAACACAGAGGATAAAAGAGAGAGAAGCAAACTGTAGAGAACAAACTGAGGATTGCTGGAAGGGCTGAGGGTGGAGGGACGGGCTATATGTGTGATGGGCATTAAGAAGAGCACTTGTTGTGATGAGCACTGGGTGTTACGTGTTAAGTGATGAGTCACTAAATTCTACTCCTGAAACTCACAGTACACTGTATGTTAATTAACTGGAATTTAAATAAAACTTGAAACAAAAAAAACAAAAAAGAATTAAAAAAAATTAAAAGTATACAAATATCTGTTGGTCTGTTTTTTCTATTAAGGAATCAAAGCTATGGAGTCAGATGGACCTGGAGTCAAATCCTGGTTCTACCACTTTGAAGCTGTGTGACCTTACATACATCACTTAACCTCTCTGAACCTCAGTTCCTTTATCAATAAAACAGGGATGAAAAAACAGGACCTGCACAGCTTATAAAAGAATCTTATAAAGAGTCAATGAGGTAATGTACAAAGCAATAAGCATCATGCCTGGTGTAAAATAAGCACTAAAAAAATGGCACTTTTTCCCATCATTAAAATCCTATAACCACTGTTTTATTGTAAAAATAAAGACGAAGCAAACTTACCTCAGCCACAGTGAGGACACAGTACACAGACTGATGCTCAGGGTCCACACCTTCTAATTTCATGCCAACTTTAAACCCATTTTTGTTATAAGGAAAGGATTGATACTAAAATGCAAAATGATAGCAGTTTTAGTATTTTATCCTGAAAGCCTAATTAAACTGTGGATAGTTAACATTCTTAAATAAATACTAACCTAATACATAAATAACTCTTAAAAATCCAAAAGAAAAGAATTTTCAACCTCACTCGTAAAAATCATACAAAGTAAAGTTACACTCAAATATATTTTACCTAATCAGATTCGTAAAGATCACAGTTTGAGAACACACTGGTGGCAAAGCTCTAGAGAGAGGCACATACATACATCACAGGTAGGGACTACTAAAGTGGTCCAACCCGAAGCAGTGTCACAGTATCTACGAAACAGGACATTGTTTGTCTCGGCAATTGTAATTCTAGGAAATTATGCCACGGAGATATTCGCATGTGTGCGAAATGACAGGCGTACAAGGTTATTCACTAAGACATACGTGTGTGTGTGTGCGTGTGTGAGATATATGTGTCCTAGGCTAACACACACGTGTCCCCCGGTTTAGGGAGCAGCTGAACTTATTACAGACCAGACCCAAGATGCCATATGATGCACTATTATAAATGAATGAAGAAGGGCATAATGAACTGAAATTTCCAAACTAAGTTAAAAACGAGAAAAGTCTAAAACGGTATGTGTGACGTATGTTACCACTCGGTTGACGACAGGCAGGACAGGCTCTGGGCAGATCTACTGCTTCTCTGGACATATAATTTATAAGAAGGGGATGTCAGAGCTGGGAATGGTAATCACTTCAGGAGAGGCAAATCTGGGCCCTGGCGGGCAGGGCTCTGAGGGACAAGCTTCACATCCTCCTGGTACTTTTATACTGTGACTTGCGTGACTGCATTACTGATTCGGGTAATTAACTGCATTTAAACTTTTTCTTAAATGTAAAAAAGTCTATTCTACAAAGAATCGAAATTACAGAAAATAATTATATAGAATAAGTTCATATGTAATTACAGTTATGTTTAAATATTCTTAATGTAGATGTAATCACTGTACATCGACTACTAGTTCACTTCTTTTTAAATGCCCTGTGTTAATGCACATATATATATATACACCAAGGTATCAACGGCAGATTTATTATGTCCTATGATTAAATATAATTAAATAATTTAAAGCAGGGTTCAGCAAACTATCCCCTCTGGGTCAAATCCAACCCACAACTGGTTTCTGTAAGTAAAGTTTTACGAGACTCTCGCGGTAGCCCTTCATTTATATATTGTCTACAGCTGCTTTCATTACAACACCGCAAGTGAGTCACTGCAACTGACACCCAATGCCCCACAAAACCTAAAGTACACACCATGTGACTCCACAGAACAAGTCTGCTGACCCCAGGTTTAGCCCAAAGGTGGCAGCCCCTACTTATAACAAAACTGGGTGTCTATACTTCTAACTGATTTTAAATCACTTATGACAAAATGTTTTTACTACAGTTAGTACAATACAGTAACTCACCTTTAGTAACTCACCTGTTCTGATAATATATAAACCTCAGTAACTCGTTTTTGTTTTACCCAAAGCCATAATGTTGACACAAAATTTCATGCCAGTTTTTCTTTATCTACTAGCTTTGCACCAAGAGTAGAGGTATCCCTCTTAAAATGCATGAATGAGAGCCCAGTGAACATCGAGAGAAAAGGGCGTATGTGTCTGCCTGTGGGCCCTTGCTAGTGGTGCTGGAGGGCTGTGAGCGTGTATTAATGTCAGCCGCCCTTGGGGTTACCCCTCCATATAAAATCCATGAAAAAATCATGAAAATCAAGATGTTTGAGAAATTATCCCAAGTCACATTTCCTAAACAATGATGGAAACGTCAATGCTAATTCCAGATCAGAATTCCAGAGCCTTCGCACTTGGAGACGATGCTTTCTAGAAGGGCTCGTACCTCCTTGAACAGCTTCGCTGGCACCGCCACAGCCTTTTCTTCTTCCAGGTAGGATGCCCAGCACCAGGCTTTCTTTCCTTTAGGAGGCAAGCCTGAAAAGCAAGTGAGACTAAAATGATAGGATTCCCAAATCTAAGAGGTGAAAGGGGTATCCTGTGAAGTCTCACTTCCCTGATTACCACCACGCCTGGTATTTCCCAGCTTCCTCCCGGCCCTCCCGAAGTAAACCGTGGTGTACAACCCGTTATGACGGGACCTGCAGAAGAAGTTAGAAGAAATGAAGGAGATACAGCAGGAAACCGAGATAGAACCACATCATGAAACAAGATGATCGAAGAGTGTTTCCTGAGGGTCGACTGGGTGGCTCAGTCGGTTAAGTGACTGACTTCAGCTCAGGTCATGATCTCATGGTTCCTGAGTTTGAGCCCTGCATCAGGCTCTGTGCTAACAGCGCAGAACCTTCTTCGGATTCTCTCTCCCCCCACTCTCTGCCCCTCCCCCCCACTTGAGTGCGCACTCAAGTGCAGGCTCTCTCGCTCTCTCTCTCTTTCAAAATAAATAAACTTAAGAAAAAATGTTTCTTGGGGCACCTGCATAGCTCAACTGGTTAAACATCCTACTTCAGTTCAGGTGGTGATGTTGCAGTTTGTGAGTTTAAGTCCCACATCAGGCTCCTGCTGTCAGCACAGAGCCCACTTTGAATCCTCTGACTCTCTCTCTCTGTCTCTCCCCTGCTTACAAGTGCTCTCTCAAAAATAAACAAATACTTGGGGAAAAAAATGTTTCCTGAGATCAAGAGGCTGAGGACTGGGAAGAGGCCAGTGCACTGAGTACTTAGAGAATGGCTGCTAATTTGGGGCAGGAGTGAGGCTTGATTTTGAGCAGCAAAAGAATACATAAGTGATAAAGATATGCAATCGGCCAATATCAATTTTATTTTGAATTGATTTAACAAAATACAGAAATGAAAGGAAGAGTATAATAGCTTGATGGGTAGCAAAATTGGGAGAAAGGAATTTAGGGGATGAAACCTGAACAGGCTGAGTAGCATGGAGCTCATGAAGAGAGGGGAAAAACCCTGAATACCTAAGGGGAAAAACAAATGACTAAAGGAACAAGGTCCCAGAAGAGCCAAGGCCCTGAAGGTAGGAGAGGTTAAAACACTTGTGAGGCTGAGAGCAGAGGGAGAAATTTACCCCCCTTTAATCTCAGTGATGCAAGATGGAGGGTCATGTCCCCCAAGAATGTAAAAGCCAGGCTGCATGCCTGAAGCAGGTAGTAGTTGGAGCTTTATTTGAAAAACTGAGGGATGAACAAGCAAGGAAGGCAACACAGTGGAAGGTGCACTGGGTTCATGGCCTCGATTTGCAGGGACAACATGAACAGAGAGGTTGGGAGGGGGGCTGCACAGAGTGGCGTGACCCAATGTGATGGACTGCCAGGCAGATGCGGTGGGTCAATGAGACAAAACCTAGTGGAGGACACTGAGGCCTCTATGGAAATGACCTAAGAGCCATGAGGCACACGGAGGTTAAGTTCAGCCAGTCACATATGAAAGGAAAGGGTCTGAGAGCTGGATGTGTCAGGAAAATAAAGTGTTGCCTGAGAAACAATGAAAGAGACAAAAGAGGTTCCACATCATGAGGTTGCAGTTTGAGATCAAACATTGAAAACTTAAACTCTTAGGGGCACCTGGGTGACTCAGTCAGTTAAGCGTCTGACTCGTGGTTTAGCTCAGGTCATGATCTCACGGTTGTGAGTTTGAGTCCTACAGCAGGCCCATGCTGCTGGTGCAGAGCCTGCTTGGGATTCTCTCTCCCCCTCTTTCTCTGCCCTCCCCTGCTTGTGCTCTCTCTCAAAATAAATAAACTTAAAAAAGAAAAAAACCCTAAAATCTTAGGAAATAAGAACAAAGGTTTTAGTAAACAGTAAATGTGCAAAAGTAGAAAAAAACCTACTTGATAGAAAAACACAGGAAGATGCTTTTTCATGTTTACACTGACATTATTCAAAAGCTACGCATTTCCATTTTTTTACCTACTTCTTCAAAACCCCGATTTTTAAAGATGAGATTTAATCAAAGAAAAACTCAAAACAATACCTTAATGGCTCCTGTGTACATTATAATTAAGACTAAAATGTCTACCTTTGTGAAATATTTTCCATTTCACAAAGTCACAAGTAAACCATTTTTTTCATCAACTTACCTTGCTTTATTACAGTGGAATCACCTCGTCTTTTCCTTCGGGCTCTCTGCGAACCCCTCAGGATTCTTCCGTCTTGTTTGTTCTCCTACAGCAAGAAAGAGAAATTATGATTTTAAAAAAGCTTATGAAATTGGCACCAACGAAAAGTTGGAGAGCTGTCAGAAAGCATTTTTTTGTACTTTTCTTCAATTTCACTTCGTAAGTTTTAAAGAAAGTAAGAATATAAGTCATTTGAGAACTGTGTTGCTTTTGGCCTGAGATCATTAGAAAATAAGGCGGCTTCCAAGAATTACACTGGACCTGCACAGATACGGTTCCTGCCTTCTTACATCACTTTCTTCTCGTAGCTCCTTGACCACTTTGCTCTGATTTTCTTCACGCCCCACTGGCCTGTCTTCATCAGTCCCTTTACTTGATGCCTCCTCCAACCCAGTCCCTTTCTCTTCTCTATCGAATCCCTCTCCCTGGGTTTTAAAAATCATCTGTCTGCCAGATATCCCCAGTCCATATCCCCTGACCTCTTCCCGGAACTCCACACTCACGAATCTGACTGCCCATCTGGGGTCTCCACTTGGGATGCCTAATGAGCATCCCAAACTCCTGATACCGAGGACTCTTAAATTCTGTCCTCCAGTTTTGCCTTCCCATCCTCAAGAAATGGCATCGTTATCCAGTCGGTTGTTCAAGCCAAAACTTGAGTTATCCCTGATTCCTCTCTTTCCTGATGACCCTGCCTCTAACATCTACCCTAAAATCAGCAACTTCTCTCCTACATAGCCCTTTCAGCTAGTCTCCTGCAATAAACTAACAGCCCTCCTTGATTCCATTCTCACTATGACACATCAAAGTCAGAGCCATCACTTTAAAATGTAAATCAGATCAATATATTCCCTTGCCTTCAACCTTCCAGTCCCATCCCACACAGAACAGAATGAAACCCCATTACTCTGGTTTATGGTAAAGCATGACATGGCCTGGACCTCTTCAGCTTCGCCTTACTCCACCCTCCCTTCATCTGTCAGGGTCAGCTCCATTGCCTTATTTCCTCAAACAAAACATTATACATGTTCTTACCTTAGGCACCCTCCCCCAGCCACTCCATTGCCCAGGGGGCTCCTTGCTCCTAGTTTTACAAGCCTGGCTCCTTCTTATTATCCAGGTCATACAGTCCATGCCACCTTCTCCGGGAGGCCTCCCTGAGAACCCAACTGAAAGCAGTGGGTCGATCTTTGTACCCTCCTGTGCTTCTCAGCATAGCACTTATCGCGCAGGCTGACATGTCTCCTGTTTATTATATGTCCCTTAAAAGAACGTGATGTCCCTGAGAGGAGAGACCCTCTCTGTTCCTCCCTGTGTTCCCAGCTCCTAGAAGGAAGACTAGCAAATAACTGGTTGCTCAATATTGATCTGAAGGGAAATACTTAAAGACCTCAAAGTTTTCTTTTCATACAGGACCATTAATATGTACTTCAGTGATATTTATGTTTCAATTAGCACATTCTGAATTAGTTTCCCCTAAATATACCTGACATTTATATGCCATTTTCTACCTACTCACATAGTTTTATGAGATCTGTCTGCAATTTACCAAAATGGGATTGACATTTTTTGCCATCAAGAGGAATTTAAGATTCATTTGCAAAACTGAAGGTTTTACTGTTGCCTCTCTCTCTCCAGTAATAAATTTTAGCACACTGTACTTCCTCACCCTAAAGAAGGAGTAGTGTTATTTATTATTCTCATTTTGAAATGCAGACAGTGACACACAGAAGATGGTAGACAGGTAACTTGTTGATGATGACACAGAGAGTCATGGAACCAGCCCTGGAAGTCAGGTGACTGGCTACAGAGCCAGTGCCTTTGACCATGGCGTTACTCTCTTAAGAAGCGTCCCTGTAGTGCGCACCTGGGTGACTCAGTTGGTTAAGCATCCAACTTCGGCTCAGGTCATGATCTCACAGTTCGTGAGTTTGAACCTCATACTGGGCTCTGCGCTGAAAGCTCAGAGCCTGCTTCAGTTGTCTCTCTCTCCTTCTCTCTGCCCCTCCCCAGCTTGTGTACTCTCTCTCTCAGAAATAAAATATGTTAAAAAAAATGTACCCTGAGTTCTTTGGTAGTTGCATCGGAATACTAACCATTTCATCATCTCGATCTTCTCCATCCTCCTTGGAGTCGGCTTTCAGAGATAATTTTGGTTTCTTCTTCCGACTACACTTAGGATCTTCTTCCTCATTGTCCTCTCCTAGGTCCCTTTCCTCCTTCTGATCTCTGTTGTATTTATAAACCCAAAACAGTGACAGAAAAACAATACCTGTCAAACATCTACATGGTGACAATCATGCAACTTAAAAAGAAAAATCACCCTCCAAAGGAACAACATTTAACCACCAGGAGAAGAGTGTAGGCATTAGGCTATCATAGCTCAGGAACACCTGAAACCATGATCACATATGATTCTTCAAGGTATAAAATGGAAACTAGCATACACATTAATTTCCAAAGGGGATCAGCACCATATGTGGAACGGATTTTAACAAGTTTTAAATGACTTCTCTTTCACATCTGCCATCCACACTAATAAAATAATCAATTACTTAGGGATATTTTAGTCTTCAGGGCAATTTTAACTCAAGATCTAGTGATTATGAACAATGATGAGTGCAACTATAAAAAAGGCCAAGTGTAACTTTGTAAAATAAAAGTTGACCAACAAAAACAGACAACTGCCAGGCCTATCCTAGTTAAAATACCTGGGAAATTCCACTAAAATATAAGTGTCAAGTCCCTCACATGTGTCATACAATTATATGAAGATATACACCTGGGTGGTAAGCTGAGCTTTGTCAGACAGTCCCCAAGTGACCAAGTCACATGGCAGCACCAACCACAATGAACATCCTGGTCTCCTAATCCTCAGTTTACCGAGATCTACAGTACCGTGTCTCATTACACCACCACTCTCTATGGCCACCTTCATTCAGCTGGTTTCCAACTTGGGGAGTTTTAGCAGAGTTACCTAAGAACCCCCCAAAACACAAACAAAACTGTTTCCATAAACATCAGCACCAACAAAACGTATGCAGCCCAGAGAAATTTAAATACTCTCTGCCAGGGGACACTCAGGGGCATCCAAAGGCTAAAGAGAGAGGCAGAGGTTGTACTTGTAGGCGAGACTTAAGCAGTACAACTCAGATTAGACACGCCAAAGTCCGTAGGTCCAGTAACGGGATCGGGGCCCACATATCGCTAAAGGAAAAGTCTCTGGGGGAAAAACAGGGGCATGACCGTATGATAGATGTCAGGAAGCTTCTGTATTCCTTAGCACCTTGGATTCGAAAACCCGTTTTCTAGAAGGAACGAAAACCTACTTGTCTTTGAGATGCCGGGCACAATTCTGGCTGCAATAGTTTCCTCCTGAAAGACATTCGTCTACGTTGCCATACTGACAACAGTTTTCACAGAATTGAAGCCCTTCTACTTTCACTGGATCCTTCAACCTGAAAGGCATCCCAGTCTTCTCTGAAAAGACTAGAAGATGAAAAGGAGAAAAAAAAAACCCAGAAAAAACAATTAGAACCACAACAAAAATCATTTCAAAATACACTCAAATTTTTTCTCCTAATAATTTTGTTAGCAACACAATAAAAGAATAATATTTGCTGAATGAATGAACGACCAATGGACAGTGCTTGGGAGGGAGAAGAGGATGGGCTTGGCAGGAACCACTCAAACCATTTACACAACAAAAAATATTCTGCAGAAAAGATAAAAGTTTGTCTAAGGCTCTTTCTACAGAGTTCAAAATAACATAAAGAAGATTTCATTAGTTACTATATTTGAAGATGCGACTGTTGAATCCTATTTTATAGATGTATCTGACATAATTTAAAAAGGATTATCTATGTTATTTAATGTTTACCTTCTAATGAGTGGTTTTGCTCAACTAAACTGGTTATACCAATTTTACATCTACAACATCTATTTTACTTTTAACATAGCAGATGTTCTAAAGCGTAATTATCCCAAATCATTTAGGAACTCACACTTCTTTTCCCCTGAATTGTTAGGCTAATCATGCATTCAGCAAACATTAGGCACCAATTTATGCTAGACACTGATAATGATAGTAGAGACCTTGCCCAAGAGAGCTCACAGTCTAGAAGAGAAGACAGACAAGAAAACCAATATTTATAATCAAATGTGACACATGCAATAATTAAAGCATGAACAAGTCCCAGGAGTAGTGCAAAGGAAGAAGTCATTCACTCGGCCTGGGGTGAGGTCAGAGAAGGATTTTCTGATATAAAGCCTTGACTGGGTTTTGAAGGCTAAGAGGAATTGACCAACTGGACAAAGAGAGGAATGGCATCCGAGCTGGAAGAAAGAGCATGAGCAAAGGCAAGGGCGCATGAAACCACATGATGCATTGAGAGAATTACATGGAATCCAGTGTCGCTGGCATTGCCAGACCATAGTGTCCAGAGAAAAGAATGGAGAGCAAGGAGACAACGTGAGCAGGTGGGCGTGTGCCACCCAGATCTTTGTATGCTCAGCTAAGGAGACCATAAGAAGTCAGTGAAGTGTCAGATAAGCGATCTACAGAAGTTCCTCTGACTTGAAGGTACGCGGTAAATTAGGTGAAATTAGAAGCAGAGTGGTTCTCTAGGAGGAGTCCTCAATAGTTCAGGTGAGAGCTGGTAAGGGCCTACATTATGGCGGTGGCAGTGATCATTAGTAGAAAAAGCCAGATCTGAGACATTTTTAGGAAATAAAACCCGAGAGGATGGAGTAACAGGCCATGGGGCTGGAGGGAGAACAAATTTAGGATGCCTCCTAGATTTCTTGCTTGTCCACTGGGTGGATGGTGCTACCATCAACTGAAATATGGGTTACAGAGGAAAGAGCAGGTTTGGGGGAGGGGAGAAAGAAATAGAAAATGAATCGCATTTCAGACATGTGGAGTTTGAGGTACCTGTGGGACATCCAGGTGGAGATGTCCAGTAGGCAGATGGAAATACGGGCCTGGAGCTCGGGGGAGAGGTCGGGGCTGGAGATATAGATTTGGGAGTCATCAGCATAAAGGTGTTAGTTACAACCATCGGAGTAGATGAGAAAAAAGTGGCAGGCTTTTGGCTAAATCACCTGGGTAGGCTATTGCAACACTGGATTTACTTGGTAATAATTTCCAATTAACCTGGTTCTATTACAGATCTGGCATTAGGAAAAGAAGACAGTTTATAGTTATTTTAAAATATAAAAGTTGGCTCTACATGACTTTTGTTATAGAAAATTACCTAGGAACATATAATATGAAAATCACCCAGGATTTTCAAAGTTCCAGCCTCTTGAAAAATCTAGGTAATCCTTATTTTTAAAGTCTCAAAAGAAAGAAAACGGCAATGCAGGCGACCCGTTCTTACCTTCTTGAGCAGTTGGTACCATCCACGTTGTGGTGGCTGTTGCTTTTTTGACATTTTCCATCTCGCTCTCATCTGTGATAACTTCCAGGGCTCCAAACTCATTTACCCGAAACTTGCAACAACATGGTAGAAAGAAGCAAAATTTACAAAAGTGCTCAGAACAGTCAAATTAATTATACTTTAGAAGTTCATTTGAGCAACTGTATCTAGATAAGCCCTCTACCAGTAGTAAGCCCTTTGCATTTTACTCATTTTAGGATTTGAGTAAGGGAACATAGAACAAAGCAGCAAGGTACTTGTTAAGGTACCACATGACCAGCCCTGCACCGTGCCACAGAGATGCCAGCTCACTTAACGTGGCCTATAGTTCTGCACACCAGTTTCTGCTAGGACTTCTTTCTTACTTCATGTTACTATTTCCTTAGTAACCAAAATTAGTAAAAGAAGAATTAGTTTTCCCAGGAATCAACTTGTCTCGCCCAAGTTCACCTAGTCCAAGAGAAGGAAATCTCTATTCGAGAAATAATGACCTGCACACACATATCCTTAGACTCCCAGATTTGGCAAGGAAGGCTGAAGGGTGAGCCCTGTGACCCCCAGCTCTCCACTACTTTCTTTCACTACACTTTGGAATTCTCCATCCCATTCACCTCTAATCCTCCAAATAACTGGTAATATCTATGAGATCTGAACAAATCTACTAGCTACAAGTCAATTCTATCACTACAAAGTGCAGGCATTTTGATCTCATGGACATTTTGACCACAAATGTTGAAAATTTCCTCTTCCCTCATGACAAGCTTCAAACCAAGTATGTTTCTCTTAACAGCCTGGATGTACTGCGTGTGTGTGTGTGTGTGTGTGTGTGTGTGCGCGCGTGCGCGCATGTGCTGAAAGCTTACACTGTCAATGTGCAGGGACCCCTCCATCCTCTTTGAAACAACTAGGTGTACTCTCCTATTCATGAAGTTCAAGGTTTCCCACATTCCTCTGTTTTTCCATAAAATGGAAAATGATATTAGGGATCTGCCACTAATTTTGACAGCTGAGGAAGAACTGGAAGGCTCACAACTCAAAAGGATAATAAGACTTTTTGCTTAAAGTTTTTAGAGATTTTGCAGAAATACAGGAGTATGCAAATATGTGGTAGTTAGACTTAAGACTTTCTGTTTTGCAATTTAAAACATCTACTTAGTCAACATGCCAATAGAATGATTCATTTAACCAAACTAGATTCAGACTACAAGTCAGAAAAAGCTGAAATAAAAATTACTAATTAAGTAATTGTATGTACATAGTCTACAGTGATTAAAAGCTTATTAGAATGAAGAAGTTGAAATAGTTAAGGAAAGTGAAAATGGTTTCTTCTATTACATGTTTTGGATACAAGTTCCCAGGTAACGTGTATATTACATGGAGTGTGTTCACTTAAAAATGTCAGGCTAGGAGGTGGCAAAAAGTTAACTGGGAGGCAAAGGGCTAAAAATAATTTTACTTTTTGGGGAAAAAATAAAGTTTAAAATGATCCACTCTGAAAACAGAAAATTTCAAAATGAAGCTGACAGTACCATCTACTGGGCAAGAATAGAAAAAACAAGCCATAATGATTATTAATTAATGATATTAAAGAGAACAAAAAATCAATTCGGAATCAAAGTTTAAAAAAGCATTAGGCATCCACTCTATAATTCAGTCCAGGTAAGTAATTTTACTTTTGTGATATGTCAATATTAATTTATAGTTATTTCAAAAATACAAAATCTGAAAAATAGCACCATGTGCATTACACTGAGAATCTCCGGTGGTATAAGTTTCCAAATTACTGCTACACTGAAAGCCACTCGGCATTTCCAGCCCTGAGAAAGAGAACACCACCGAGTGGAATCTTTAAATAAAAATTCAGAGTTACGACATTTAGCAGCCTTAAGCTTGAATACTTTCAAAGTTAAAAGGTGATATTCTCACGATACAACAATTCATCCTCATTATCTTTTCCTTCTTATATTTATTGCCAGTAACTGACACATAGCCAAAGTACAAGTTAAAGAGGCCATGACACTCAGGGACACAATTAACTTCTCTATGTCAGAGAGCCATAGTAGGAGTTTTAGGGGATCGATGACTCCCATGAAATTCATACAGAATTATGTCACGGGCACATACATACTTTTCTGGGAATAGGGTTTTCAGTTTCATCATATTCTCAAAGGCATCCTATAACCTTGAAAAGTAAAGAACATTAATCTACCCAAAGTTATTTTCCCTCAAAAATTAACTGCAATGTGTTTTCAAGGTAGATGCAAAAAGACACAGGAATCAATTTTTTTTCTGGCTTCTCAGCTTAGACTTACTGTCTTTCACTACATTACTACTGCAGAAAACGCTGGACAACATAGGTTGTTAGGTGCTGTTAACATTACTGGAGTTCCATAGATGAAATTCCAGAAAAACCAACACATTCCCTAACATTTTTTCCCCAATAAAACACTCAGAAATGGGTAATGCTTTTATGAATGGTTTAGGAGCCATGGAAACTTGAAATAATCACTTTTCTTTCTTTTTTCAAAGTTATGAGTTCTTTTTTAAAAAAAAATTTAACGTTTGTTTATTTTTGAGAGAGAGACAGAGCGCAAGTAGGGGAGGGACAGAGAGAGAGGGAGACACAGAATCTGAAGCAGGCTCCAGGCTCTGAGCTGTCAGCATGGAGCCTGACGCGGGCTCGAACGCACGATCTGCAAGATCATGACCTGAGCCGAAGTCAGATGCTTAACTGACTGAGCCACCCAGGCGCCCCAAAGTTAGTTCTTTTAACCTAAAAAGCGGCATAAAAAAATCTATTGAGTGACTCCATTTCAAATCAAGAACATCAAAATTATAAACCCTACAAAAGAAATTTATTAAATAAGCACATCAAACACATCAGCTGACACTGTTATTTGTTCTATTAGTGGATACATCTAGGTCAATCAGAAAACGATTACACCCGAAAGATAGAAGGGATTGCAAAGGTTCATTTGGGTTGGCTTGAACTACCTTCAATTGATTCGATTCTCTTTATTTTTGCTCGTAGACGCAAAGGATCCTTTGCCGATTTTTGCCTGTCTTTAATAACAGATCCTTAAGAGACACTGCCAAAGGTTACTATTTCTGTTTTATTACTTTCCATGTCGAAATGTGAGTTCACCTTACCAATCTGTCTTAAGGGCAAAGATATCTGGTCACTAAACTTTTCTGAACATTAATCACAACCAGCAAAACTGTCCACTAGGAGCACAGTGGTTTCCAGATGGGCTTCTTGCACTGCTGCCGCAGGGTCCTGCTCTGCGTGGGGGCTATTCTTACTAGATAAGACGCTATCGCTCTCAGGAGTATATCCGCATCTTCCTGAGGGATTCCAAATGGCTAAATCCTTATGACCCAGAGAAATGATTCTCCGTGGATAAATCTCAGACATCATTAGAAGTTCAAAGAGAGAGACTGCTTAGGGACAGGGAGCCCTAGTGAGCACCTTCCCTACCGCTTATCGCCTGCCTGTTCTTAAGGCCGGCCCGGAGATATTAATCCGCAAATACTAATTTGCCATTTGATAGAGTATTTAGCCAGTGGTGCAGTTTCCGAAGCTTGCTTAAACAAAAATGTCTTGTTAATGAAACCAATGTTTTCAAGGGGGCCCCTGGACATTTATTGTTCTCCCCTAACACTATACTTTCTTATGCTGGTCCTTCTTTTCAATGTCCTTCTCTTTCTTGCCTGCCGTCCCTGCCCCACTAAAGTCTTCACGTAGATGCCGACCTATTTTCAGGCACCTGAAGCTCATACAACTACTTTCCTGACGCCAACCTAATCTCTCCTAAAATAATACCTCTTCTAAAGTGTTGTAACATTTTCTCTGTATCTCTTTTGATATGAAAACATTTTCTCTCTTTAAACTATAGTAAAGGAGTGATAAGAGAATCGATTTAATACCAGAAAAGCCTGGCTTTAGACCAAGTTCTGCCAATATCTTGACCTTGAGCAAATTATTTAACCACGCTGGGCCTCTGTTTTCCCATCTATAAACTGACAACAGTGATAGGAACTACCTCGAAAGGATAAAATGAAAGGATTAAATAAAAGGAGGCAGACAAAGTGCTCATCAGAGAGAAAGCTCTCTTTTCTTTCCCCTACTGCACCCAAATGAAAGAAGTTTTGCACTCTGTTTTCTATAAAGGTTGGTCAGCCTTCCTGAAAAGGGGCAAGGGAAACAATAAACAAACGAAGATCTGAAGCCTTCAACTAGACACAGTTGGGCTGGAAAGGAAACAAGATGGCTCTGAGGAGTGAAACGAGATGCAGCCAGAGGAAAGTAGGGGCCAGCCCACCAAAAACTTTTGGGGTAAACTTAAGGAGCTTGACTGTGCCATGAAAGACAGGAAACTGCTAAAAGATTTCAAACAGAAGAGTGATTAAGATTTGACTGGCCAGCAGTCATGAGGCTTTTACAGAGAAACCTTCTTTCAAAATGGCAACAGACTAAAGCATATAAAAACCTGTTCCCATGATACGAAATTGACTTCTATGTATTAGCTGATTGTATTGGCTGAACTTGAGCTTCTGGTCTTAGGATAGCACCTTGTTTATTAGGAAATCCACAGGCCTACGCCCATTACAAAAAAGTTGTTTCGATGATGTAAAATAGGTAAAGCATGATGTGAAAGAGGAAATCTCATCCTTTATTCAAAGTTCTTTTTAATATCTTAGTGAAATATCTTTGTGAAAAATTAACTTCTCAATCAGATCTCTTAAGCAACTCAGATATTGGTATTAGGAGCAAGTGATTCAGAAATCCGAAATTAATACAATCAGGTACCTGAATCTCTTCAGATAGAAATGGTTATAAAGTAGAAAATATTTTTTTAATTATTTTTTTTAGAAGTGGGGTTTCAAACTGTCTACACATGAAGTGGACTAGATACATGGAAATCACCCAGGTAATTAGAAGAGCCTAAAAGTCAAATAAAATAAACCAGATTATAATACTCACTAAGTGGCTTAATTACCTGATTACCTTAATAAAAGTAATAGGCTCATTCCTAAGATCCATTGCTTAGAAAACCTTCAGGCAATTTAAATTTCTTAGAGGTTGAACGTTCAAAATCTAACTAAACAAAAGTTATAAATTTCATCATCCACCTGACCCCCCCCAAAAAAAAGCAATTGAGAAAGGACAAAAATGCAAGCAAAGTATGAAAATAAAGCAATTTTAAAAAGGCAATTTACATAATATATCACAAAGCCAGAAAAGATACAATTTGTTAAGTGTTTTCCATATGTTATACTTTTCAATCCTTGTAACTACCTTGTGACATAGATTCTATTTCCTCATTTTATACATAAAGAGTCTGAAACTTAAAGAATTTAAATAACTTGACAAAGCTCATGTAGCCACTATGAGGCTGACATTATGAGCGTCTGGAACAGTTTTTCTTTCTGACAAATTTCAGCACTCAATTCCCAACATATCTAATCCAGATGAACATTTGGAGAATGTTAGAGCAGATAAAGTCCTTAGTATTCATTTAATTCCTTATTTTACCAAAGAGGGAACTGGCCCAAAGAGACTGACTGACTTGTTCAAGGACATACAGAACTAAAACTCAAAACGTATCTCCTTTTCAAAATTCATTGAACCTCGCTGCCATTATTTTGTTAAGCTAAACTCAGACAGATAGATATGTTGGCACATTGCACTTAATTCAACCTAACCCAACTGAAAGTATTTTTCCAATGACAGACTGTCCAAATGTCACCACTGAAGAAGATGAACTAGGTTGGGCTTGGTTGAGATACTTGTCAAGTAGCCACTAAAAGGTACTCGATTCCAGGAAGCCAATAATTAGAGGGCAGGAACTTGTATTCAAGCACTAGAGAGAAAGGCCAACTGACAGCCAGTTAGGGTGATTAGAAGCTCAAACACCTGAGTGACAAGTACAAACACAAAGTCTAAAAGGCCACAGACAGGTTCAAGGTCCCAAAGGTAGGATTAGAGCAAAAGCAAATTAGAAATGAGAGGTGGGGCTGACTGGCTTCCCGATGAGTGCTTGCGTAACTGTTCAGAGGGCAGCAGAGGTGGTTCTGGGGTGGTTTTAGGGAGGCCTGGGGAAAGGGGCAGGGTGAGTGCATAGTACAGAGGCACACTGAAGCATCCTTCTCTGAAGAAAGTTCTCCTCTACATAAAAACAGTCTGGTTTACAGGAAGGACCAGGTTTTGAGCAAATGATTATATAAAAATCCATATTTATAGTATAAATAATTTAAGGGAGGAGAATAGTCCAGTCTCTTCAATATTTTAACATTATCCAGTTTTCACATGAGAAAACTAGGGCACAGGGAATGTAGTTATTCATTTAAAGTTCTAAAGTTCATCATTACAAAATAGATGAAGCTAGGTCTTCTAAGCCGACCCACTGCCATATTTATTGCCCATCATGATAGAGTCAAACCAAGGGTGATCCCCTCGAAGCTATAATTCAACTTCTGCAAAATAAGCACGTACTGCCAAAATATTCCTGTCCACTACCCCAAGTGACAAAGATTTTGGCCAATTTGTCAGCATTCCAAATTGTCCTGAAAATTTACTGTAGAGGTCTAAGCATCAGATAAAACCTAGAGTATTTTGTTTAATGCTTTTAATTCTTATTTCACATACGTAAAACTCATTCTACTAAATACACACAGGTGCACAGATAATTGTATTCAGTAAAGACTGCTTACCTTCAAGTCACTTCCTGGTAATGTGCCTACTCCATCTTTCCAGTCCATAACACTGAATACATCAAACTCTTGACCACCTGTGCTAGAGGCAGATTCAGTCATGATCTACTTTTGAACCTAGAAGGGGGAAAATGGCATATCATTAAATACTGTCCGTACAAATCAGTTTTTATTTTAGTGGTCACTGCTTTGGCTTCCCTTAATTACATAATTTTCTTGATAACAACATCCGATACCCATAGATCGAGAAATAAGTGTTTCGAAAATATCACTAACATCCTTTCCAGTACAACCTCTGGTAAATGTATATGTCTTTGTAAATATTTACTTTGAGAAAGTCAGAGTGCGCATGTCCACATGAGCAGGGGCAAGGCAGAGACAAGGAGCGAGAGAATGCTAAGCAGGCTCCGTGCTGGCAAGTGCACAGCCAGGCACGGGGGTCAGTCACATCGATTGTGGGAACATGACCTGAGCCAAAATCAAGAGTCAGACACTTAACTGACTGGGCCACTAGGCCAGGTGGCCAGAATCCCTGGTAAATTAAAGAGGAGAGAACATACCTAAAATTTGTAAGTTAAAATGGGTCGATTTTTCTATTCTTAAAAAAAGGAATTCACCGTTTCATAGCACATTCACTTAAAAAACCATGATACATATGAACAGAATTTCTTGCCCATGAAGTATGGTTTTTTGTTGTTGTTTAAAGATAATGAAGACAGGGTGAGTATGGATAAAGGACAAAACATTAAATG
Source organism: Suricata suricatta (assembly GCF_006229205.1). Classification (NCBI taxonomy): domain Eukaryota; kingdom Metazoa; phylum Chordata; class Mammalia; order Carnivora; family Herpestidae; genus Suricata; species Suricata suricatta. Next base: position 112,354,744 of record NC_043706.1, on the reverse strand, counting down.
TTAGTAAACAAAACGAAACCATGTAGATAATTTAAAAAACAAGAAAAGTCCAGTCCATTAGGACTGTCATCTATGCTAAATTTGTCAATTAAGTTTGTTGTATCAATTCAACAAATACATGATGTGATTAACTCTCAGTAAATTGATTTATTGAATTCAGTTGAGATATGTGCCAATTTGATGTTCTGGAAAATAGGAAAACAGTCTTCAAATACACGGCAAACACTAATAAAAAGGCCATGTTAAGAAAACCAAGTCAACTAGCTCAACTGTGATAATTCTTTCAATCTTCTTTTTTAAAACTGCAAGTAGTTTTCCAAAATCAAATTGTATTGATACTGTTATTCTGAGACTGCTATGTGGTATGTGATAAAAGAAATAAGTTAATTATGTTGGTGTCATTGATAAGCAATGAAAGATGGATTAAGTCCTAAATTTGATGCACTTTTAAACATTTTTTTAATTTAGGGTCCAGGTAGTTCAATCAGTTAAGTATTTGACTTCGGCCTAGAGCATGATCTCGCAGTTCATGGGTTCAAGCCCACATCTGGCTCCGTGTTGACAGGTCAGAGCCTAGAGCCTGCTTCAGATTCTGTGTCTCCCTCTCTCTGCCCCTTCCCCACTCACACTCTGCCTCTCTCTGCCTCTCAAAAATAAATAAACATTAAAAAATTGTTTTTTAAGGATTTTTGCATGCAAGAGGTGAAAGAGCAGAGAAAGATGAAGACTGAGGCTCTGAAGCAGGTTCTGTGCTGAGAGCAGAGCCCTGATGTGGGGCTCAGAGTCACAAACCATGAGATTAGGACCTGAGCCAAAGTTCGATGCTCAACCAACTGAGCCACCCAGGCGTCCCTAAATTTGATGCATTTTAATCTTTTAAAAATTTGCAAATTTTCTAGCTTTGCCTTCTGACAAAATCTAGAAACCACCACCCATCAACAGTGATGAGCAGCCAAGTGCTCAGACTGTGGTCTCTAAATACCATTTCTCTGAGGTCTTCCCAGAGAAGGGGCTGATTTCTGTCAGTGGCAGATGTCCAAGAGGAGTCTGGAACATCTTGTCAAAAAAGAAACAGAAACAAAAGCATGGAAGCTATCAAAGACAATGGAAATCATATCAAAAGAACTTAGAAAACAATCTGAAGAGGCTCCGGCTGCCCAAAGTAAAGACAGTGGCCGCAAGGAGTTGAAACACATTATGTAAGTTTAAATCCATGAGTTCATCTGATACTGAAAACAAACAAACAAACCAAGAACACCTACTGATCACCTTTGAGACTACAAGGGAAGCAATCAATTCATTGTCTGGAAAAAGAAACAAGGATTTATCCTGCCTATGCTGCCTGAGATCCATGCAAACTCTAACTCAGGGTACGCAAATCAATGGTAAGAGGAAGTTGCAGTTTATAAAGAATTACTGCTAATAAAGAAGGAATGACAGGACTGAATGAAACATCACCATTTTCAATCCTTGATGTACTAATGGCTCTACGCAATGGCTACCAATGATTACTAAGAATATAAACCCAACACTGTCTATGAATTAGTCTTGCCATGAAAAAACAAAATCAAACCTAACCTGATCAAGTCCATTTGCATGAAATACCAGACACAAAGAAACTTGAAAAAAATCACACCACAAAAATATAAGAACTGGGGCACCTGGGTGGCTCAGTTGCTTAAGTGTCCAACTTTAGCTCAGGTCATGATTTCATGGTTCATGAGTTCAAGCCTCATGTTGGGCTCTGTGCTGACAGCTCAGAGCCTGCTTCAGATTCTGTGTCTCCTTCTCTCTCTGCCCCTCCTCCACTTGCGCTCCATCTCTCTCTCTCAAAATTAAACAAATATTTAAAAAATTGTTTTAAATATAAGTAAAATTCAGACTATCAGAAACTCTTCAGCAATATTTCTCAAAGGGTGGTCCACAGACCCTGCGAAGGCGTGAGACCCTTTCAAAAGGTCCAAGAAGCCAAAATCATTTTCAAAAAAAATACTAACACATTATGTGCCTTCTGTACGATGCTGACATCGGCGCAGAGGGTACAAAGGCAACAGTGGGTAAAACTGCTGGAGTAGCATCACCCAAGTGCGCAGTAGTCACTGCAGCCTTTACCGCCAGGCACAGATGATAAATAAATTCCAGTTTCACTAAAGAACATCCTTAATGAAGTAAAACAGTGACTTTAAGTCTGGATATTTGAATACATGTCTTTTTAACTTTCTGTGTGATGAAACAGGAAGCACCCATAAAGCACTTGGGCGCGTCAAAGTACCAAGGCAGAGCCCCTGAGAACTCTTTGGAACGCACACTGAACAAGCTGCTGTTTTCACGGTGCACCATTTTTATTTAACAAACTACCTTTCTTCGGGTTTGGCAAATCTTTTGTCAAGAATAGATGAAGTGAGCCCATCGGCATCAAGGAAAACACGGACAGCATTTGTTGCTGAAGATACATTTGAGCATTCAAGGAAAATCATGCTTCTGGAAAACATACATCTACCACTATGAGCCTAAGAGCTTCCCAGTAGCTAAATACTTTTCTAAGGAGATGGGTGGTGATATTCATGAACAGGATTTTTAAAATATTTTATATTGACATACATCAACCTCTGGGAGATCTGCATAACCCAGTGAAGCAGTGTTTTCCAAATAACCAATGCTTGATGTCACAAAATTATGCATGAGTAAAGGATCCGATTAAAGTACATGACAGACCAATGCATTTTAATATAACAATATGAAAAGTTCATTGTTAGGGTTTCAGACTGCCCACTGCAACTTACCCTTTAAGAATCTACCACTTGTCAACTTTTGGTGTAGTATCATAGAAGAATGACCACCATTAAATGAAAAAGCTTAAAATACTCCTCCCCTTTCCCAAACTCACATCTGTGTGAAGCAGATTTTCTTCATACACTTCAACCAAAAGAACCAACTGCAACAGACTGAATGCAGGTGCAGATATGAAAATCCAGCTCTCTTCTATTAAGCCAGGCATTAAAAAGATTTACAAAAATATAAAACTGTGCCACTTCTCTCATTTTTTAATTTTGGAAACTATGATTACATTCCATTTAAACTGTGCAGACACATGTTAATATGATGGGTCTGCTACTGTTATTTTAAAAAGTAAATATAGGGGCGCCTGGGTGGCTCAGTCGGTTAAGCCTCCAACTTCGGCTCAGGTCAGATCTCACGTTTGTGGGTTCGAGCCCTGCATCAGGCTCTGTGCTGACAGCTCAGAGCCTGGAGCCTGCTTCTGGTTCTGTGTCTCCTTCTCTCTCTGCCCCTCCCCCTCTCATGCTCTGTCTTTCTCTATCAAAAATAAATAAAAAAACATTTAAAAAAAATTTTTTTTAAGTAAATACATAGTTTAAATGATCTATTTTAATGCTGAATATAGTAGATATTAATAGATAAAACCCATACAAACAACAACGCCTTGGGGTTTTCAATCATTCCTGAGACTGTAAAGGAGACTTGAGACCAAAGAGTTTGAGAGCCACTGCCGTAGAGGATAAAAACTGGCTTTTTGCCACATGGTCACATACAGGGACACAAGGCACAGAGTAAAATAAAGAAATAAAATTGATGGAGAGGAAATCTGAAATTCAGATTGAGAGATTTAAAAGACATATTAATAAATCACAATATCATAATTCATAGATCTGTTTGGACCCTGATTTAAACTATTTTTTTTTATTTTTAGGTTTTTAGAGAGAGAGAGAGAGAGAGAGAGAGAGCATGCACAGGTGTACAGGGGAGGGGTAGAGGGAGAGAGAGGGAGAAGCTGAAGTAGGCTCTATGCTCAGTGTGGAGCCCGATGCAGGGTTCAATGCCACAACTCTGGCATCATGACCTGAGCTGAAACGAAGAGTCAGAGGCTCAACCAACTGATCCACCCAGGCACCCCTACCCTATTTTTTAAAGAAGAAGATGATGGTCAGACAGGAAGGGAAACATAAATGCCAAGTGGCTATTTGACGATATACAAAAATGCTGATCTTTCTGAGAGGGATGATCATGGCACAGACTTTTAAAAGGGGACTTCAAGCTTGTCAACTGAAATTGACAGATGGAATGATTAAGTTAGGAATTTGCTATAAATCAGTCACGTGGGTGAAGTGGTAAACTAAAGAGGCAACATGCTGGTAACTCTCAAGAAGTGTGAGGGACTCACAGCCGCTTATTATACTACATCTTAGTTCTGTGTATGCTTGAAAAGGTCTGTAGTAGAAATACATTTTAAGGGCCGCCTCTTTAGATACAGAATATGCATTTATTTTTAAATGGTCAATAGAAAAGAAACTGTTTTTCTGAATTATAGCTATCTTTCGTTGAAGTTTACTAGACGCCTCAATATTCTTTTTTTGTCTCCTTTAAATTAGAAAATGTCAAATGTTATATATTAAGTCTATTTCTGATCATTTCAAAATGTATACAGTCTGAATCTGAGGAAGCACTAGAGATCACTATCATTAGGACTTAATCCTTAAAAGAGGAACTAAGAGGTGAAGGCTTGAAGAAGATTGATTTAAGATATAGTGAAAATATTAAGTGAATTAAGACTGTCCTTAAGTTCTTTATGACTCCTACCTCACTAGAGATCAGTGACAAAACTGACTTCCCCAGTAAATGCTGTAGGAGGGGCAACTGTTTCTTGATAGATAGTAGAGAAAATAATCTTTCCCTTGGCGGATAAACTGCATCAAACCTGAATGATCCGTTGAAAAGAAAAGTTTTACTGTCCTTTTTCTAATAACAATAACACTTAATCACCAGGACTCAGTGTCAGACACAATACATATACTTTTTAGTAATTCAATCTCACCTTCTTCCAGAAAAGGATTCAAAGCAGCAATTAATATACATTACTTATTTCTTTCTCACAAAAAGATAAGTTCTATTGTCCCTCTAGTATACACTGAAAAAAATGAGTTGCAGAGTTCAGTAATTCACCCAAAAGCATATTTAGTGGCACAGCCAAGATCTGAATCCAGGTCAGTCTGATTCCAATCCTGACCTTTTCTTCCCCCCAACCACTGTCTTGTCTTGTCTCGGAGTCTTATCCCTCTAAGAATCTAGCTAAACCTACTTTTCCCTACGTGTCTCCTTAGACATGGCAAATCCAGAAACCAGTCTACTGGGCCAAAGTTCTTGATTTATGTATATCAGTACAATGTGTATCCTTCCAATAAAATATTATCAACTATATTCTTATTAACGAAGTGTCATGAAGACACACAACAGAATAGAATTCAGTTGTTTCCCACCTAAAAAACATGAATGCATAAAACAACAGCAAAATTCTATCTGTGACTGGGAGAAAGAACAGAAATTAGAAGACACTGAAAAGTTAGCCCTGTGCGAATGTTCATGACACGTTTTGGAAATACTGAGAATATGCTTTTGTGACACAAAGCGCTGGTAATGTTATACAGTGCCCCCTACATATAAGCATGTATCTAAAATGTATTTAAAAACGGTTTCCATTCATTTTACTCAGGTTTGTGAACATTTCATATAAAACATTTTAGCCTAAGAATATTTACCATGTGGTCTTTCCCATTCATTACCTGATACTGAAGCCAAATGGCTACTTGCACTATCACAGGACTGCTGAATGGCTAGGACACATTAGGTGTTTTTCTGCCTCCTTTTCATCAGACAGAGTAGCCACCAACCAGTATTATTTGCACAGAAGCTGCCTCTTCATGACAGCCTAAGTCTCCCTCTCTGGTTTTCAGCCTCCATAAGCGTGTGCACTTACATACATACAAAGTCCTTTCACCACAATTAGCGAGGTTCCTAAGAATGAAGCACACTTTTTTAAAAAAAAAAAAAAGTCATAAATGCTTTGTTTTATGTTTTCTTTAATTATCCCCTGGCACTATTCCACAATCCCATGTATAACCTATATTCCACAGGCCATAAAAAGCAGATGGGTCATAAAGTCACTCACAATGCAGGTCAGACAGCATTTCTTGTTCTCCAGAAAATCTCATCCCAAGTCTCTCATTAATGATGCTGAGGCCCCCTAAGAAGCACCTTAAAAGTGAACAATGATGGATCCTCTGTGCATCAGCCAAGATCCACCACTTTTTCCCAAAAACCTCTTCTAAATTCTAATGGCCCCCAGCCACTGGAGATGTCAAAAAGAACCACTTTGGAGTTCCCATATCCAGCAAATACACCAATGCAGCTTTTGATTCCCACCAGCTTTCATATCCTGGCTGGAAATGGCTAAAATCAAGACTTCTGATGTCCAATGTGCTTCTACCGATGCCCACTGTGAGCTGTTTACTGAAGGCAGACGCCATTACCTCTGGCACCAATTCAAATGTAGTCTACTCCCGAAGCTCCCCTTCTGTGAAATAGTGCACTGTAGCTTTTGCTCATTTTTCTTACACTCTTCTTGCCCTAAGCTTCCAACAAAAGGGCCGGAGGACAGATTAAATGACATGCAACACTGTACTAAGAATTACCTTCTGTGTCTCTCCCTCCTGCAGGATTCCTGGTCTCCAAACCAAAGCTGTGCAACTTGCCTTTCCCTTGGGTCATTGTTATCTAATGGATCAACTTCCTCAATCTCTGGAAGCCCCAATGGACCACATACCACTCGTTTTCAAGAAACATCAGGACATGAGATTAGTTACGATGTTCAAAAATTCTATGTTATGAGAATGATGGGAACCAGGCCCCCTCGTGCACTGGCAGTGGCATTATAAATGAAAACAACCTCTCTGGAGCTCAATTTCCAAGAACACACCTCCAATTCAGTAGTTCTACTCATAGAAATGTATTCTATAGATACTCACACAGGTCTGCTTGTAATGTCAAAGAATTGGAAATAATCCAAAAGCTCACCAATTAAGGACAATTGGGGAACATCAATATGGTATATAACGCCACTGTAAAAAAACGAGGAAGCTCTTTACATTCTGATACAGAAAGAGCTTCAAGATACTCCTAATACTCTAATTTTATGCAAGGTATATACACTGTGTGCTACCATTTCTTTTTTTCTTTAAGTTTATTCATTTATTTTGAGAGACAGACCGAGAGAGAGAGAGAGAGAGAGAGAGCAAGCAAGCTTGTGAATGCACTTTTGGGGGAAGGGCAGAGAGACAGAGGGAGAGAGAGAATCCCAAGCAGGATCTGCACTGTCAGCACAGAGCTTGATGCAGGATTCAATCTCACAAACCATCAGATCATGACCTAAGCCAAAATCAAGAGTCAGATGCTTCACCAAGTGAGTCATCCAGGCACCCCTACCATTTCTATAAAACAAAAGGGGATATTTACGAATGTGTGTGTATGTATGCATATATACACATATATATGTATATGACTTGTATATGCATATATTTTCTCTATAAGGATTCATCAAAAACTGGTAACACTGGCTGTCTCCAGGAAGGAGTGATCGTTTGCCAAAAGACTGCCATGGGCTGAAATCCATCTCCACATTCTTTCATACCAGTTGACTGTTAAGTGTTTTTTAAAAGAAAAAAAATTAATGGAAAAAAATGTTTTAAAATCGTTTTCCAGTTTATATAGAATAGTCCATGTAATAAAAGGCACGTCTTCCCATTAAAATAATTAGTTTGTTACTGCTGCCAACAACAGAAGCTACAGCACAGAAGTCACTAAGGGAAGTCAACTTCCCCAAAGCACTTGGGTAATTTAAATATTAGGTATTTAACTATATATGCAAATGCATCAGCTCCACAGATGGGTGAGAAGGGGAAGGTTGAGGTTCACTTCTCCACAACTCAGGTATCAGAAATATATAGTAGGTCCCTGGCACTCACAGACTATGGTTTCTACCATTCCTGAGCGGTGACTGAAGTTCCCACTGCATTTAGGAATTTGTCATTTTGCAGAGACACAATTCTGAATGCGACAAGCAGAAAGCTGAGGGGCAAGGCCAAGCCACGGGGCCAGCCAACATCCAGGTATGCTCTTACTCAGAGCACTCAGTCTTAGTCCACAGCCACTGTAAATAAAGAGATAAAACTCTGTTTCTTGTTAAGAAATGAAACAAATAAAACTAACTGCTGGTGGATTCTAGTGTTGATGACAGAATGAGGGGTGTATGGAAATGTTTATGAAAGTGATAGGCCCTAGCCACAAAATAGAAGTTTCAGATAAATTAAAGACTGAAATGTCAAATGCAATGATGACTCAGACACATTGTGTGAACAAAACTACCAAATGCTCCAAAAGGAAGTAAGTAGAAAGGATGTGTGAATTTGTTTCAATAAGTGCTCCAGACAGTACAAAAATTGCTCATCAAGCAAGGTAAGTAGTTAAGGTCTAGAGAGATCATTTACATTTTTCAGTTATACTTTAGCAATCTGAAGGAAGGAATTATAGGTTACGATGATTTCTTTCAGTTTGAGAATCGGCAAGTGCCTTGGGATATATCCTTCACAAATGTCAAGAATCTACCGTTATCTTATCTTGACAAGAGATAAACAGAGTTTGTGTGTCCTTCATAATCCCCGCTTCATACAATCCCTTCATTCATCTCTGTCATGAGTGGATCAAAGGGTGCCTCCGAATGAGGGGCCCGGACCCCCCAGGGCTGAGCTCCTACAGCACAGGCAGCAAGGGGGGAACCTACCTGGGACAGACATGAAGACAGGATTAACTGTTTCCTGAGATAAGCCACCCCATCTAGGGGGCTCAATATACAGTGAGAGTGGGCACTGCCTATCAACCAAAAGTCTGGATCTACAGATAAAGTGGGAAATGAAGGTTATTAAGAAAGGCAGCTAACTATAGCCAGGTCATTCCTGCTCAAACCACAGTTTCAAAATATAATTTTTTTTTTTTTTAAACAGCGCCTGGCATGAATAGTAGTGCTTTTATTTATATATTTTTTATTTTTTATTAATAGTTTATTGTCAAATTGGTGAATGGATCAAGAAGATATGGTTTATATATACAATGTAGTATTACATGGCCATGAGAAAGAATGAAATCTGGCCATTCATAGCAAAGTGGATGGACCTCAAGGGTGTCATGCTAAGCGAAATAAGTCAGGCAGAGAAGGACAGATACCATATGTTTGCACTCATAGGTCTAACAGGAGAACAGGAGAAACCTAATGGAGGACCAGGGGGCGGGGAAGAGGGAAAGAGTTGGGGAGAGAGAGGGACGCAAAAGCTGAGAGACAACTGAATACTGAAAATGAACCGAGGGTTGAAGGGGGGGGGGGGGGAAGAGGGGTGGTGGTAATGGAAACCAATTTGTCAAAATATGACTTCTAAAAGAATGGCTACTTAATGTTTGCTGAAAGCCGTTACGTTCTTTTAATAATGTTACACTTGCTTTGTTAGAGTTGTATTTTGTAGTTTTACAGTTAATAGGCATGTTTTTCAAACATAAGGCATAGAGATGATACGGCTAGGAGCTGGGAGTGGTTATGAGGATAAACACCACCTCAAAAGCAGAATCGGATTAAAATTCTCTCAGATGGCAGAACTGAGAATATCAGCCCCTGGCATTAATCAGTTTGGGTTAAGAGGACAACCTATCTTCTGTAAAGAGACAGGAATGCTAACCCTAAAATCAATACCAGCAACCAAACAAAAATGCAAACTATGCAGAAGATACACAGCAAAGAGATGCAGGGCAACCTGCATCAGTGACAAAAGCCAATCTAACGCCTTGCGCCTTGCTGCTAAGATGCCCGTGTTAGTGCCATCAACTGCAGCTGGCTTTCTGTTTACTCTGTTGGTTGTTGTTGCTGTTGTTGTTTTTAAGCAGTTTTCATACCCAGGACAGAGCCCAACTAGGGGCTTGAACTCAGGACCCTAACTAAGATCAAGACCTGAGCTGAGATTAAGAGTCAGATGCTGAACTGATTGAGCTGCCCAGGTGCCCCTGGCCTTTTGTTGACTTTGCAGAAATCACCAGTTGCCAACCAAATGTTCTCTCTGGCACACCGCAACCTACAAAAAGTCCTAATATCATTATTTGGTAACATCACCTACAAAGCCTCTTTCCACTGCTAAACACCTTCTTAATGAGGCTCAGGAAACTGCTGTGAGCCTCCCTACCCCCATCTACCCCGCTCCTTGTCACCCCTCACAGGTGCTCATCAAATACTTCATGCATCATCCTTAACAACTGCCGTCTTCTCACCGGTCCGCCTTCCATCTCTCAGCCTTTCGTCAAACACCTCCTTCCCTCCGTCCTCTTCCTGCCATTTGGCAAAATCTGATAATTACCTAAGGGTAGCTTCTGAGCAATTAACCTCTGGAAGTCTCAATTCCCCCACTTATAAAGTGTGGAGAATAATGGAAACTTTCTTAGGCGGGCAATGGTATAAATCGGGTAATACCTTAGCATAGTGCCCACGACACAGTAAGCAATCAATGAAACGTGAGTTTTTTATTATAATTATTTGGCTTAACAATTATTCGAGTTCACCAAAGCTGCTCAGGTGACCTTAAATAAAAGCTAGCATTACTTTTGTTTCTTTCATTTAATTTTATTTCTATACTAGCTCTTACAGTAGAGAACCTGTTCAGAATCTCCACCACAAGATTCAAGAACACTACATCAAAGTAGGTATTCTATTGTTAATAAGAGCAATATCTCATATTTGCATAGCTCCAGAAAAGACTACTAGCTCTTTTTTTTATAATAGTTTGTCAAATTGGTTTCCATTCTTTTTTTTTAATATACCTCTTAATCCCCTTCTTCTCTTTTGCCCATCCCCTCACCGTACTTCCCCTTTGGCAACCAGCAGTTTGTTCTCATTTATACGAGACTGTTTGTTTTCTTATTTGTTTATTTGTCTTGTTTTTTAGATTCCACATACAAGTGAAATCATGTGGTATTTGTTTTTCTCTGTCTGACCTGTTTTACTTAGCATTATGCCCTGGTCCAATATTTCATTCTTTTTTATGGCTTAGTAATATTCCACTGCATATATCCTATGGGTATCTTTATCCGTTCATCTATGGAGAGACACTTGGGTTGCTTCTGTATCTTGGCTATTATAAATAATATACACAGGTGTATATTAGCTTTTCAAATTAGTGTTTTTGTTTTCTTTGACTAAATACCTGATAGTGAAATTACTGGATCATAGAGCTCTTCTATTTTTAATTTTTTGAGGCATTCCACACTGTTTTCCACAGAGGCACCATCAACATGCATTCCCACCAACAATGCATGAGGGTTCCCTATACACCATGTGCTATTTCTTGTCTTTGTTTTACTAGCTATTCTGACTGGTAAGAGGTGCTATCTCATTGTGGTTTTGATTTGCATTTCCTGAATGATTAGTGATGTCAAGCATATTTCATTTGTCTGATGGCCATCTCATGTCCACTTAGGAAAAATGTCTAGTCAAGTCCTCTGCCCGTTTTTTAACCAGATTGGGATTTTTTGTTGTTGAGTTGCAGAAATTCTTTCCAGACTTTGGATATAAATCCCTTATTGGATAGATCATCTGCAAATATCTTCTCCCATTCAGTAGGATGTCTTTTTGTTTTGGTAATGGTTTCCTTTCTTGCTAAAAGCTTTCTATTTGGTATAGTCCCAATAGATTATTTTTGCTTCTGTTTCCTGTGACTATTACCTTTCGTAACAGAACAATACCTCTGAAGTGACAGAGGTGGATATGTCCCAAGCGAAGAGGCCTGGGCCCGAAGGCTAGGCTCTCATTGCCACCACTCTGGTCTGACTACACACCGCAGGCCAGGCTAAGGTTTTGAAACAAAACTAGATGAAAGGCCAGGGCAACGTATCCTAGTCTGTTCCTCAAAACACAACTTTTAGGAGACCATGTATTGCTGCCCTGTGGTAACAAGTGTTTTGTTGAAAGAGAAGTGGGAGACCCCCAGGGCCTTCATGTACAGAGTACTCAGAGCACTGTGGTAATCTGTGAAGTGCTGTCCAAGCCAAGCTTCGCACAGTCCCTTGGCCCTGTGGCTCCATTATCACACGACATCGAATTCCATGGAATCCTCCATCCCCCATGTGTGAGGCCTTTGGGGAACCGCTGAGCTATGGAGAATAAATTCATGAAATAACATGAAAGTAGGGAGTGTTTTGCAGGGTAAAATGTATTCATCCTCAGGTTAGATTCAACTACAGATGCTACCTTCTGACCTAGTTGAGATTCATCGGATCCACTACTGGAAAATGCCCTCGAGACCTCTAGTCCTTGAAGTTGAGGCTGGAGAGAGTGATTCTGAGAAAGATATGGTCTCTGACTCCTCAGGCCTGTCTACAGCTTTCTGATTTACTCTCTGATGGCCTGGACCTTTGTGACATTAGACAGGTACACAGCCCACAAGGGGAAAACGCACATACTCACAAAGGCAAGGCTACAAAGGGGTGATGGGATGAAGGCAGTGCCTGATCTGCATGAAGGGGACACAGACGTACTGGAGCAGACGGTCACTTCCATACTTCGTCGCTGTGAAGGATCTCACTAATACCAACCTATTTGATCCTCACTACTACCTCCTAAGATGGCTTACGTTTCACAGACAAGAAAATTTAAGTCACCCAGTCTAGAAACAAACTTTTATCTCCTAAGACAGTATCCCTCAGACTCTACCATAATGCCCAGTGTCTTGTATCTTAGGCAACACAGAAGCCAATCTAGGCTAATAGGCATGGGTCCTGGAGCCAGAGGACCTGTGTTTGGATCTTGGCTTCACAACTTACAATTACTGTAAAATCCTAGGTAGGGGACCCAACCTCTCCTGAGGCTCTGGCTCCTTCATCTATAAAATGGAATGGGAATAGCTACTTTACAGTAATGTAAAAACTTCCTTTATTTAATTACACATGCTGAGCAGGAACACCGGGGGGCTGGGGGGGGGTTGTTCAGTTGGTTGAGCATCTGGCTCTTGATTTCAGCTTAGGTCCTGATCTCACGGTTTATGATACCGAGACCCGCATAGGGCTCTGCGCTGATAGTGCGGAGCCTGCTTGGGATTCTCTCTCTCTCTTCCCCTCTCCCACTTGCACATGCTCTCTCTCTCAAAATAAACAGATGAACACGTTAAAATAGAATTATGCATGCTGAGCGTGTTTTCCACATGGTAGACACTCAGTACACAGAACTGTAGTCATTCTGGAGAAAAGAAACCAAATTGCTCTCCAGTGGCCATATTCCATCCACCAGTTTACCCAGTATCTGAAGCATACATACCTGGGCAGAGTGATGATAACTGTGAGGGCCAAGATCTTTGCACCACCAAGCCCACCTGACTTCTCGGGAGTCCAGAGGTGAAAGTAAAATGGGAGGTATGAACAATGGCAACACTCTGGATTTCATGGACATGTACAATTTCCAAATGAATTTGTGAAACTGATACAAGGTCAATAACTATTCGTTTTGCCACACACTTATAAAGGAAAGGATATTTTAACAACAACAAAAAAAAATGTAAGAGGGACATAATCTCCCAACAATGACCCAAGAGCAGGCCACTGGCAACCCTACGGATGTTTTTGCTGAGGAAGTATAAAAGCTTCCTCACATATCAACTGCAGTTCCAGGACCCACAAAAGGCTGGCAGGAGAAAGTAACATGAAAACTATGGATCCACCCCCCCACCCCCGCCCCACAAAAGAGATTAGAATGAGTCTGTCTCTGTACAAGTACTGGAGTATGTGTATACACACCAGAAGCGGGACTGGTAAGAGAGACTCTATGCCCCAATCACAATGCTTGTTACATTGTATCATGATCATCAACTAAGAGGAGGCTTTAGAGGAAAGAGACCTTACTTATTCATTTCCTTAACCCTTATGACTATCCATTGTAGGTGTCAATGAAATTTATCAAATGAATGCAAAAAAAGAGAAGGGGAAAATGCAACAGACTAGTTGTGGGTGGCAATTAGGGAGAGGGAAAATTAGAAAAAAGATCTTCATTTGTCCAGCTATCTCATAGTCTCCAGTGAAATTCTAACTAACAGTTAGGCTGCTAAATATTTATTTACTTGGTTGGCAGGAGCATAACATTACTGCTCCAAGAAACTCTCCTTATTTAAGTGTCAGTGGAGAACACATCAAAAGAAGTTTAAATTCGAACCTCTTAAACAGGATTTTTCAATAAGGATAAGAGAAAAATCTAAACTCACACTTCAAGCGTCTCTCAACAAACACATATTGCTACAAAGAAAAATTTTTCTTTCAAATCAAGCATGACAGATACCAGCTTTGATATCCTACTCACCCACCTGATAAGAACTCTGAATCGCACACATACTGGTATTGAGATTCTTTGTGGAGAGATGTGAAATTTTGCCCCCAGGGCCCAAGTTCATAGATTGGAGGCAGGCAAAACTCTAGATCATTTCAACGTGAGAAATGAAATCTCCCTCCGTGCCATCAAGAACAAATCCTTGAGAATCTGGGTCTCCTGCCCACATCTATCCTTATATAGTAGATGCCTGAGTGGCACCAACTGATGCTTCCTTTAAACATGCAATTGGTTATTAGGATGGTTCCTTCTTACTGATATTTTCTCAAAAACTGTATCTCCTGGTCATGTTTTAATGAGAACAATCCTACGCATGCAGCCATGGTTTATGTGATTTGCTACCTTCTCTGCCATGAAGATTATATGCAAAGGGGTAGTCACTGAAAGCAAACTTGACAAAATCTCAACTTCCTGCCTTCCCACTTGTTACTGTAAGAAGGATGAATTATTTGAGATTCTGTGGCCTAACCTACTTACTTCCTCTAAAGGAGGAACAGAAAATGAAAAATGCCTTTCAAGAAAAAAAAAAATGTACGTAGAAAACGAAATCGCCAACTGACACTAACAGGCCTATGGCATATTTACCATAGTCTCATCAAACGCTTTTATTGGTAAGTTCATTTTCAATGTACAGAGTAGAAGACGTCTCAGTGTGAAGCAAAAACATCCTGACGGATGCTATCATGTCACCAACACCACTACACTAATAGGGTCACACGAGAAATTTTACACCCATTAAACAGACTCAAAGGGCATAAAAAGAACAAGAACCTGTCTGACATAGATATGTCCATGGTTATGCAAAATATGTATGAACTCAAAAAAGAAAAACTAAAAGTAGTATCTTGTTCTTTTCTCTTATTTCATTTCATAATTTTTTAAACGCTAAAAGTAGTACCTTCTTTTTTCTTACTCTGCTTCATATTTTTATAGAACCCAGAGCTAAAATTAAGATTTACACTTGATTTCCCTTTTGTATCTAATAAAGTATATGTGACCAGATTTTACTTCTTTCACAGAAGTCAAATCTACAGGTTTGTCTTGATACCCATTTGTAGCTAACCTCCTTATCAATAGATTGAACAACGAGGCCTCAAATCAACCACCCGACCAGACTGACCTCTTAGGAATTTCAATTCAGAGTTCAAGGTTCAGTCGGTGTAACAGATGGGGGCAGGGGGAAGGAGGGAGGATGATCAAACGATTTTGGTGCCGGAACAATCCTACTCAAAGTGTTCAAGTAGTTTAATTCTGCAAAATTACATGTAAAGCTACTGTCCAACCTAAAAACAGCCTGGCATGTAGTAAATGCTCAAAGAAGTTTAAAGGCTCATAGAGCTTCATTAAAGGAGAAGCAGTCCGTTACCCCATCACAAATGCATGCAGTAGGAGCCTTCTAAGTCAGACTAAAGCTCTGCTTAATGGACCATTCATACTCCACAGATACTATCTGACTCCTGTTGTAACACAGAACGAGGCAATAAATAAATAGAGACTCTTCATTTGGCAAACATGAGCATACTCTTCTGGTTAAAGAGTAGAACAGTAACCATAGCACAGAGAATGTATTATTAGTCATATTTCCTGTTTTCTTTTTTTTTTTTTTAAATTTTGATTCCAGTACTCTACATCCAGCCCTGCCCCAAGTTTCTCACCACCAATTTCTTTAGCCCTCAATTAAATTTTCTTCTTTCCTTTTATAATCCTGCCTTCGGAGTAAATTCCATCATCTCTTGAGCTCACTTTTAAAAATGTCGGTGCCCTTCTTTCTACTGACTGATTGATCTACGTTTTCTGAGAACTAGCCCTGCTGCCTCATCTAGGCTCTTCCTACAAAGAACAAGTGAACCTCTTTATAAATGAGCTCAGTGATTTTCTGGCCCAGCTATGTTTTCTTAACAGTCTGTGATCATCTCAAGGCCATGAGCTAGACCAAGGTGCTCTTTTCAGTATAACTCAACAATTGGTCTTTTTCTCAATTCTTGGTTTAAAAAAAAAAGAGGGAGAGAGATAAGAGTTTTTTATTTTTTCTGATACCTGCTTGCAATTGCTTATCTTAGTAAACAAATGTGTAAGAGCAAATATATTAAACTGGAAATGTGTTTTCTTAAAAATATTCAAAGAATTGCTTTTCTGAAAATTAGAAACCTAAAGACATAACAAAACAATTATAAGCCAGTATCATTTTCCATGGCCCCACCCCTTTCAAACTGCATGTTATGAACGCAGACAAGTTACTAAGTATCTCTGAGCACCAGATTGCTCCAAAAGTGAAATAGTAATACCAAGTGCTCAAGGTTAGTGAAAATATTAGAGACACTACTCAGTGCCTAGACCACTACCTGGGCAGACAGAAAGCACTCAGTATTTGTTGGATGCATGAATGGACGGATGAATGACTGAATATATAAAGCACCCAGCTCAATGCTTGATATTCAGAAACATGATATTATACCTAAAATTATACCTAATATAGCAACACTTGACACTGTTTTGCAGAGGACACCCCACCCCGCAGAACCCTGCCTTAACAACAGATTGGACACTACATCCCAGGGGTACTACCAAAGTGCTTATTACCTCATTTACCTCGACCTTTCCCAAGCACTCAACCACAGCTTTGTTTTGTTCATTTTCACCGTATGTGTGTGTGCGTTCTCTCCTCAACCAGAATTATCAACATACTGAGGCCAAGGACTGTTGCTTTCTTTGTAGCCCTAACCCACTCGTTCATTCAGTTCTAAGTGTTGATTATGTGAAGCACTCCCCAACTGAGACTTCTAAAAAATAGGCGCTCAACAAATATTTGTTGATGGACACAGAACACTAACAGAAATAATAAGGAGGGAAGCATTTTACTATTATGTCTAATACACAAGTAATTCTTCCAATCAGTATGTGAGTCACCAATTCTAGGTCTACTTCTGAGAAAGAAACCAAGGCTCATGAGAAGTTCTCTCAGCCAAGATCAACCAACTTCACTTAAGGTCTTCTCAAAAGTCCTTGTTCTTTTCCCTAAAACACCTTGTCTCCTAAATGGGGAGTTTTTAAATGCCTTTCTCCATCTGATTTCACAAAGTAAACTCAGTTACATTGCAAGGGTACCTTTCCTGGTGTTTTCCTTTCATCCACCTGCTGCATAGCTGTTGCTCGAATCAGTGCAAACTAGTTCATAATCTGCCTCTATTTACTCGTATCCTCACGTGTCAGTGAAACAATTTAACTTAGTAAAAACACAGCCTGAAAATACTCCACTGGATAATGAAGCCCTTTACAAAATACATCTTCTACAGATGCCCTGGATTTCAGTAGGAAAGAACAAAGGCAATCAGCCTAATCTGCATGAAGGGGATACAGACATACTGGAGCAGACGGTCTCTTCCAGGCTTTGCCGTTCTAAGGGATCAGACTCAAAAACGGATGGGCTATACTGTGCCATGTATATACAATTATATTGTCCTGCATCAGTCAACCCAGGAATCTGTTTCCATACTCACTGGCTCCCAAGAGTGCTGGGTCCCTCGTTCTTTCCTACTGGCACCAAATGCAGCTGCTATAGTCTTAGTAACAGAGCTTAGAGTTATGTCCACCCTTGGGATCAGGTGCTAGGGAACTCAGGGGCAAAGACCTCGTCTTTCGGTGTTCAGCACTATAGGAGCTCAGTAAAGCTGGTTAACAAGAGGAACGTTGCAAGAGGGATCGCTAAGGTGACCCATCCTTAGGACTCCAAGGGTTACACTTGTCCCACACTGTGTGAAGCAGATTCTCTTATAAATTTCCCATCCTAACCCTATCTGCTACAATGAGCCTTGGTTGAAATATACATTCCTTAGAAATAAACTACCAAACAAACCAGTGGAAATTATTCAAGAATCAATCCTCAATTACTCAAGGACTAATTAAACAGGACCCATATTTCTTCTCTCCTCCAGTATTGGGTTTCTGAATTCTTAGAACATTGACTGGATGTCTACAAGAGAAGAGAGATGACCTAAAACTAACAAAAAAGTGTCAGGGTTTGTCAGGTTCAGTATCAGCAAATTTAGAATAATGACAGAGAGTATTGTGATTTTTTTCCTATCTAGATACTAGTTGGTTATAATTAGAATAAAGTGGCAAAGGGGTCTAGAAAACGTAAGTGGGATAAAGGGAAGCCCTGTGAGGATCTTTCCCTAAGTTCACAGTCACGGGCAGGACCCATTTTCCCGCCCCTAGCATGTAAATCCTTCCTACCCCAGTTACCTATTTTCTCGTCTCCATTTCCCAGCAGGTTCATGCAACTGAAATATTAATTACAGCACAGGAAGTCCCCTCACACCAACCCTTCCACTACCACCGTCCTCCCAGTTCCACAATTAGGCATCATCTTAAATTTGATTTATTTCACTTACTCCTGCCTATTAAATGACTAGATTGGGATAAATAAATTTCAGTTCATATTCAGCACCATGTTAAAACACAGCCCCTTCCTGCAATGAGCCGACGCTATTAAAGATAAACTACGTTTTTCCTAAGGAAAAGAACTATCCCCTGAAAGTATTATGACAAGTCCATTTAATATATACACCAGAAGCCAACCTAATAATTTTAGCTAGGAATTAAATCACTCTGTTCTGCCCTTGACAACCTCTTTTCCATCCTTCACAAAGCCTGACTAAGGTAAAATGGTAATATGACTACCGAACATTTGAATAACTCTTTTTAGTTCTCACACCCTTATTTTATTTTATCCTTTCAACAAAGGAAGAGACACAAGCACTCTGCTCCCATTTTCCAGATGGGGAAATCTAGGCTGGAAGAGGTAAAGTGACTGACAGGACGTGATATGTTTCGAGGCTAACTTGTCTTCGGATTCCTACTCTGCCACTCTATCCACAGCCATGACGACTCCCCAGATGAAGAAAAATAGTCACTGTCTTCCACTCAGCATGCCTAATGCACCATCCTAGGAAACACCTTTTGCTCTGCTTGCTCTCTACTACCGTCTGCATGATCTTTTTGGGGTTGCTTCTGCCCTACTGTCTCTGTTACATCCTCTACATGGACCCCCAACTACTTACTTGGCTAATTATGCCATTCAAGACCATCCACAAGCAGAAAAGGACAGTAAATTCCTGTGAATGATCATTTTTACATCAGTAATTATTCCGTGTTGACATCTAGATCATGCTTATCCTGGTCAAAAGACAGCCCAACGAGGGTTATTAGTCCTATTCATAAAAAGTAAAGCTAACTGATTCTGTGTTGTTTTTACCAAACAAGAATTAGCAACTCCTTTACTACGTAAGACAGAAAACCAGAATGAAAAGAAGTAAAAAAAAAAAAAAAAAAAAAAAAAGGAAAAGAAAAAGAAAAAAGAGAAAGAAAACAAAAGGTATAAATGGGGCACCTGGGTAACTCAGTCGGTTGAACATCTGACTGTCAATTTCGGCTTAGGTCATGATCCCGTGGTCTGGGATGGAGCCCCACATCGGGCTTGGCACTGAACATGGATCCTGCTTAAAATTCTCTCTCTCTCCCTCTCTCTCTCGTTCTTACCCTCTCCCTCCCTCCCCCACTTAAACATGCTCTATCTAAAATTAAAAACATTTTTAAAGGGTATAAATAGGGGCACCTACGTGGCTCAGTCGGTTGAGCGACCAGCTTTGGCTCAGGTCATGATCCCACGGTTTGTGGGTTTGAGCCCCGCATCAGGCTCTGTGCTGACCTCTAGCTCAGAGCCTGGAGCCTCCTTTGGATTCTGTACCTCCCTCTCTCTCTAACCCTCCCCTGCTCACACTCCCTCTATCTCAAAAAAATAAAATAAAATAAAAACATTAGGGAAAAAAATTAAAAATAAATAAATAAAAGGGTATAAATAGAAGAAAGCAGAAGAATAGTACAAATATACTTTGATGTCTTATTTACAGAGGGCTGAACCTTTTGCCTGAGGACAACCTTTGTCCTAAAAGTAGGCCCTGGCTGACTGGAGACAAATCAGTACCCTCCAAAATTACCAAAGAGATCTTATTAGACAGCAGCTCCATTCTTTGTGGACATATGTTCAAAAGTTGACAAGTCTGTGCTAACATGCTGAAAAGTCACTGCAAACCTCTGACATGATATTTGGCACAAGTCAGCCCACGTTGGATTTGAGCCACAGTAGTTAAATTACTTAAATGCCCCCAAAGCTCTCACTGTAAATTTCACCTACAGAATTTTAACAAGTTCTAGAATCTTCCATATTAACTGTGTGACAACAAACAGTTACATTAAATTACAAGTACTTTGTTCTAGTTTTCTCATTGTTCTCAATTCCAAAGAATAAAACTATTTACTTGCTGTAAAAAGCAGGTACAATTGAGATGCAAATTAGGAATCTAGTAAAAGAGGCTGTCCAAAAAATTATCCAGGACAATCTCAACGTTTCTTAATGTTTTATTTGAGCCTCAATCACACTTAATGTAGAGACTTTTATGCATTCAACGCAGCACCCACAAAATGATGTTTCTCTGCCAACCCCGTGTTCCACGTTCTCTTTCCTGACCCCCAAGTGCAGCTTTTAACATCTGCAAGTCTGTCAAGCAATTTGTTCAACAAGCAAAACTTACTTAGTGGCAGTGACGAAATAACTGTCTGGTGGTCTTTAGGATTGCTGTCCTCCCCCAAGACTTCTCCTACAGGTCCGGCATTCATTTAAAAAGAGGAAAAGTAAAATCAATGCATTGTCGTAAAAAAAGAAGCCTTTAAATCCACAATTAATATGTTTACATTTTGGATCACTGACTCATTGCATAATTTCACACAATACCACTGAGAATACTAAAAACAAAATAGTTCTGGATGAGATGAAATGGATTTTATCATTCATATTATTCCCCTATCCTAAACTCCTAAAGTTTCCCCCCACCGTACAAGTGGCAGGTGAAAGTTACAAGAATCATTTGATTCTACTTGAATGTCTCTCAGTGCCTTTGTCTTTAAAACTGAAGTTACTTTGCAGAACACACATTGGCAAAGGAATAGACATTATGTAAGCAGTTTTTGCCATATATGTAAATATTTAAATCACAACTTATACAAAGTATTCAGAAATAGGGTCTTAATCATAGCGAAACAAAATTACATTCTTAGAACTAAAAGATACTATTTATTTTGTGACTGTATGAAACTGCACTGTTAAAAAAACTAAATGGCAGCCTTTAAGTCCATTTATTGGGAAATAAAATGACCAGTTTATATAAAAGACAAATTTCAACCAAAGGTCTTTTTCATTTTTTTCAGTTTTAAACACTTTGCATTTTCATTAACATTCAAAATGAAACGACCCGCTGTGACTCCTGACTAAAAGTTGATAAGAGATAAAGATAATGATAAATCTAAACACAAGCAATTGTTCCTAACTGGGTTATAGATCCATCTCAATTCCCAGAATAACAGCAAAGTGTTTTTCCCATATAAACAAAGAGGGATAGGAAGTATAGGCTCTGGGTCATCAGAACGTATCTGCTCTCCAATTTACTAAAACCTCGTTATTTCTGATCGGCATCTATTCACACAACATCTGGCTGCTCGTTCAGGTCGTCCAATTACTTCCACGTCTGAACGGACTACGTAGCTACATGCAAAGGCCAAACTTTGCTCTCGGCCTTCCGAACTTAAAGAAGCGTTTAACCACTAGAGGTCTCCCCTTGGCCAGTTTTACATGTTCGCTATTTTGCTGCACTTGAAACTTTCCGGAGAAATGCTCTACTAGAGTCAGTGTTTTTTTCTAAAAACTTGCGCAAAAATCCACGCGACCGACTAGCCACTACAGAAACTCCCGGGCTCCCAAAATCAATTAAGATATCAAGAACAGCGTTCTAGGAAAATCAAAATTAAAATTCGACGCACTCGCCCCAGCCGTCACCCCCCCCCCGCCCCAAATCTTATTTCTCATCTCAGTTTCCCTTAACTTAAACTTCGAACAATTTTTTTAAATCTATTTTTCTTTCCGTGGACTTTGCATGATTTCTAATGCATTTTTCTGGCGGTGGACCCCAGGTGGGAAAGGAGCGGGCCAAGGGATGCAAGGGAGGGGGAAGGGCCGTGCTCACAGCGCCCGAGGAAGTTGCATAAGGAAAGAGACTCCGTTTTTTGGGTCCCCTCAAAAAATCGGCCGGGAGGGGGAGGAAAAGGAAGCGGGGTGGGGAGGAGAGGCGGGGAGGAGGGAAACTGAAGCGACGTTTACCTTCGTCTCCCCGTGGAAGGGTGGGGTAAGGGCCACGGACTCCGCGACCCCGGAGGGAGGCTCGTTCCCCCCACCTCTCTCCCAGCGCAGACGGACAAACAGATACCCCCACCCCATCCGCGGACAAGGCGGGGAGGAAACCGCCTGCTTTTAAACTTTCTCTCACGGTCGCACTGTGGGCCACGCTTTGACCAGAAAAGGGGGGGGGGGGAGACGAGGTAATCAAAAGGCCTTTTTTCTTTAAAGGTAATTAAAGTTTTACCACCAGCACAAAAGTTGCGTCCTCCCCCCGCCCGCACCACCGTGCCCCCCCCCCCACCGCCTCCAGGGCTCACAAGTTTTCCTCCCTCTCTCCCCCCCTACCCCAACACACCAGCTCGCGGGGCGCGCGGCGGATGCCTCGGCTCCTGCGCTTCCCGATCCCCACCCCCGCCGGCCTCTACTTCCCCCCCGCCCGGCCGCCGCGGCGCGAGGACGGCCCGCCGGGCCCAGGACGCGAGTGTGCAAAACCCATTATTCCGGAACGGCACACGCACGCGGCGAGAGGCGGGCGGCGGGCGGCCCCGGACCCCTCTCAGTCCCCCAAATAGAAGGGCGGCGTAAACAAGTTGCAGGAAAAGCAGCCCC
>NC_043706.1:112313181-112331560 GCF_006229205.1 Suricata suricatta | reverse complement strand
CCCTTCCCCGTGTGCGCGCAAAGAAAAAAATACAAGTCTCTCCTCCCCCCATTTTTTCCTTTCTCTTTTCTCTCTCTTTTGTTCCTCTTTCACACTCGCACTCACTACTTGAGAGTGAGATGCCCAGAGACTCCCCCTCCAGCCGTTTCCGAGTCACTTGCCCACTTTTTTCCCCGGGATTAAGTTTTCTCCTCTTTCCCAGAGGCGCAGAGAAGTGGGGGAGAAACCCCTTCTGTCCTTTCCCCTCCCCTGATCTGTTTCACAAGACGAGGGTGCGCTTCCTTCTCTCTATAGGTCTCTTAACTTTCATCCGCACCCAGAAAAATAAATGAATGGCTTTGGCACGGACAAATCTTCTGATTAATTAGAGATTAGATCCGATCAACCGCTTCTTACCCCCAAATTTTCTCTTTTTTTTTTCTCCGTCTCACGAGTAGTCCTGACAAATGGTCCAGGGCTGCGGGCGCAGTGCGCATGTGCGCGTAGAGTCAGGGCTGGGGAGAGGGGAAACTGCGCTGGTGCCGCCGCCGCCGCCGCCGCCGCTGCCGGGGAGGCTCGCTCTGGCTTCCCTGTTACTGCTGCTGCGCCTTCGCCGCTGGAAAGCACCAATAAAGCCGGTTGGCAAATGCAGCTGCCCGCAGATACTGTTTCAGGTGCATCTTTTCAATATCCTTGTCACCGGCTCAGGGCTGGTTCAGGAGCAGTCAAAACAAATATGAAAGACTGGTCAGGTTATAGATTTCTTTGTCTATTTTTCACTTTACTTTTTTTTTTTTAAGGCAATTCTCAGAGCAGCTAATCCAGCATCCACTGTACATGTATTCATTCGGCCATTAAAGAGTGGGCCTTAGTCTTCTACAAACGCTGCCCACAGGCTAAATGCATGCTACAGGTCGTGAAAAATAAGAAATAAAGTTTGAGGCTTTTACGCGGTGGAACCTCCCCCTATTTGAGGACTGGAAGTATGCGTGGTAACGTGTGCGTGCAAAACTTGCTTGATCTTTCGGTTCCTAGAGTGTTGGTTTTTATTGACGGCTTCAACGTGTTAGGCCTCTGTTGTGAAATACCTTGGGAATGGTTCATCAACTTAGAAGGCAGTGTTACTGTATCCTGGCAATAAGCCGATGAAGGACTTACCCTCTTCTTCGCGCACCCCTTCGACATGGCTGAGCCGTTCTAAATAGCAAAACCTGTCTTTGTTAAGGCGTCAAAACTAGATCAAGAGAGAGTTTTGTATTTCAGTATTGACAGCTTTCCACTTATTGACTGCAGACCTCCTTTCGGGCAGCTCACAGGGCCTCTCTTCTACTAGATACAAGTATTGCGAAAAAATGTGAGTAATTGAAGTTGTGATAGCCATTTTCATGTCAATAGCAGTTTGCGGTTTGACAGGGAAAAAGAGTAGCACGTGTGATTTCAAGAATGGCAGAGGCAAGTCTTAGATTTTGCAAGGGTGGGAAAGTCAGGGAAAGGCCCCACCCCTCTGAGGGACTATTTATTTCGCATCTCATAAAAGGTAAAGGAGGCCTTTCCCCGAAATTGCTGCCTGAGGCCTAGAATTTAAATATATCACAGATGGAAATTCTGTATTTAAAAAAATCCGTCTTCAAAATGTAAGTAATATTATTTCTTGGTTGGATTTTCTTACTTAAGGAATGTTCCTTGAACCCGTTTCAGAAAATAAACTGTTAATTTCTTTCTTTAGGACCATGAAATTACCCTAGAGAAACTGACCACCCCGCAGTTTCTTCTGTTGGTATAGTGACCAAATTCTCCAAACCGAAAATCAGGACATGTGACTTGCCATGTACTCAAGAACAAAAGGACAAACCCAGGAAGCTAAAGTGAGCTTGGAAAACATGCTTCATATATTGGCAGCCATTGGTTTAGGGGTGTGAAGAGGGGTAGGCTGGGTTAGTGAGAGCTATAGATAATCTCAGACCGCCAGTTAACTATTGATTTCACCCACCACATCCCAACCCTTTTCAGAGCTGCTCCCAAATAGCCTAATTAACTGATCTGAATTTCAGCTTCTCTCCTTTTCTCCTTAGCCCTTGAATAATAAGCAGTGAAATGGCCAAAGGCAGACCTTAGGAGGAGCAGAAAAGAAAGGCCATGAACTATGTGGAAAACTAAGACCACACAAAAAATAAAAATCTTAATTTTGAGATTTTTCTTTCTGAAAAAATCCATTTTCGATGGATTTCCTCTCCTTAAATTCTGGATGATATTTCTGTTTCCCATATATTTTCAGAGATGATGGTTCCTCCGTCTGTAAACTTATATTAATGGCCTACCCATGCGAAGCACTCTGTAAGGTGCTAGGGAATAACAGCAGACAAAAACTAGGCCACAAGGAATTCAGTCTGGCGGGAGGCCGTCTAGCGAACTGGGCGTCGCAGTCTAGTACGGCGTGTTGTAGTAAGGTATGCAGAGCAAGTTCAGTGGCGATAAGGACAGGCTTTGCAGAAAAAGTCATAGCTAATTTGATTCTTGAAGGACAGCCACCTGTGCTGTGTGGTTCCACTGTTCCTCTGGGAAAATGATCCAATAAGAGGAAGTCTGAAGATTAAGAGAGCAAGACTTGCGGGCGCCCAGGTGGCTCAGATGGTTAAGCCTCTGACTTCGGCTCAAGTCATGATCTCGTGGTTTGTGAGTTCAAGCCCAGCATTGGGTTGGGGTTGTCTACTGTCAGCACAAAGCCTGCTTAGAAGATCCTCTGTCTCCCTCTGTTTGCGGATGCCCCTCCAAACAAACAAACATAGAGAGCAAGACTTCTCTGGGACCTGTGCACTTACTGAGATTCACTAACAAAAATAAAGATGAGTTGAGGCTCTCTGCAGTATATTGCCTTTCTCCCCCAGAGATCATCGGTAAAACCTCAGAGATTTCATCTCCGTGGTTCCCAAGATGTAGTTCAGGGTAGGAGATATTTTGAGGTACTCACATGTAAAAATAAGACTGCTACCACATTTTTCTACAAAGAACCCTTTAGTGCCGCCACCTGAGATAGAGGCAGAAGGCAGTATTAGAATCTAGATAACAGTGGTACTCTTCCTATAAAACGGTACTATTTACAGGACCTCTCTCCCACCGCTTCCTAAATGGTAATATACTAGTAGAAGCTTCTTTGCTGTTCCTTCACCCCTCCACCATGCAGCCACTGGTTAATATTCATGATGAATCCCTTCTTTCCAGCTGGACTTAATGTCATCATCCGCCACCATCCCCCCTTTCCCACACCACCCTGCTGTATCCCCTCACATACCAATCTCAGATGAGGTTTCCATTTCCTTCACACCTCAAACTAAAGCATTAGCTCATTCCTTGAGTATTATTTGTACTAATTTACCTAAACCCAGACTTAGTCCCCCAAAATGACTTCCGGTTACTCCATTCCTAATTATTCTGAAGCTAACGTTATTTGACATAGAAAATATTTTAAACAAACCACTGCATTCATTCTTCAGAGACTTGTTCAGGCTCCTCACCACCGCCCAGCGAAGGTCACTTAAACCTTCCCTCACTGACCTCCTTTCTGTTAGCTCTATTCTGTGTAGACTTTAATTTAAAACCTAAACTCCCTTTTCCTAACACTACACTTGTCCTGCATTGATAGGACTCACTCTTCCTGTCCTGGCACAGTTCAAGGATCACCTCCTCCACGGGCCAATACCTCACAAATTGAAATTGGAGTCAAGTCCAAGAGATTTGTGTTCTAATCCAGTTCTACTACCACCTACTGGGAACCATTAGACAGGTCACCTCACATATCAGGGCTTCAATTCTCTCACTAGTTAGACAAAGAAAACAGAGTAATTGATTTCTGAGGCCTCTTTGAAAGCCATTCACCGTTTGAAAGACATGTCCCTCTCTATCTTTCCCACAGAACAGGAACATTGCCGTATTTTGGTACAAATAATATGGAACCAAGAAAGGAATTTTAAGGAGTGAAAATCCATCCATCCTCTAGGTATCAGAACGTTACCAGTTTCTAGCTCATTCCATTGGTACTAATGTTGGTACTAATGAGATGAAGGTCATGAGTTCCATTCCCTAATGGTTTTGATCTGCTTCATGGCCGCAAACTGCTTTTCTAACACCAGTCCCCCATGTTGTAAGGTGTGTGCCATTGGTCACAAGTCTTGAAGTAAAATTGACTCTCTCCATAGAAATGTTCTAAATGAACAATACTTGAAATCATCCTTTTAATATATTATCTTACTTTTAAGAATGAGTCAAGTTATTGATTTTTTTTAGCCTACATAATTGTGTGCTCCATGTTTTTCCGAGTATAAAAATGACATTCACATTGATTTGGCCAAGATTCTCATGATTGATATTTGTAAGAGCTGAGTTTGATGTACTTGTTAGCATTGTAGATAACACTGAAATGTTTATTAGGTGCTCTCAATTGAATCCTGGTTATCTTTATTGTGACACATCTGCATACATCCTTAGCACAGGGCTTGGGATGGTAAAATGTAATTGAAATGCTGAGGGTGAAAGCAAAAGGGTACATTACTCATCAGGTAAGGAAAGGATTATAATGTGTATCACATTCTCAATATCCTAAGGAAATTAATATAGAAAGAGCTTCTGGATAGATGTGAATATTTATTATCATTTTGTTTAGATTCACAAGTAAAGATAGAAATATGACAGACATATCTTAAACAGTAGAATAATATGGAATGGTGGACCGCCTTCTAAATTTAAAGGAAAAAGACAATTCATAATTTTTCAGACTACACTTACTCATTTAAAGCCTAAAGCCAGAAGTCTTATAACTAAGCAATATTAGAAGGCACAGGCCAGACTTCAGAACATCGCTGTGATGGTAGCCCCTGATACCCTTAGAGCCTGGTTCTAGAATGTTCTTTCCATTTGACCTGGTCTCTGGCTAGTTGATTGGTCTAGGAAAGGGCTTTTAATCCAAGGACTGAATGGAGTAGCAAGGGGTGGCCTATGAGTCAGCAGGGAGTGCTTTCCCATGTGAATAAAAGTGATGAAATGGACCAGTCATATTCTTAAACTTGGCCATATGAACTGGGACTACTGAAGATAAAGTTACTTGATAGGTATTATAAAAACTAAACGATTCACAGAGGGAGCCAGGTAGAGTGCAGGCTCATTAGCTATTAGGCAGTAGAAACTATGCATTAATAGAAATCATACAGTAGAGCAGAGCAGAAGTTAGCCAGCCAGATAAAGATAAAGTTCCCAGAGCCTTGGTGAGCTCTGAATGACCTCATATTTCTAAAGGTCATTGTAGTCTTGGAGAGGCCAGGCCACTCTGTGGTCACCATGAGGACTACCTGCATAGCTACAATTTCTGTCTTCCCTACTACCGCCATAATAACTCCCCATCCCTGGGGCACCTGGGTGGCTCAGTCGGTTAAGCATCTGACTACGGCTCTGGTCATGATATCCCAGCTCAAGCCCTGCAAGGGGCTCTGCGCTGACAGCTCAGAGCCTGGAGCCTGCTTCAGATTCTGTGTCTCCATCTCTCTCTGCCCCTCCCCTGCTCATTCTTTCTCTCTCTTTCTCTCAAAAATAAATAAACAGTAAGAATTAATAATAATAATAATTCCCCATCACTTATGGAAGAGTGAGTCCTATTTTGAATTAAGTAGATAAAGAGAAGAACGCAAACAACAGCAAGATGTATGACTTGTTCCCATTAGACTTGCAAAATTAGAGGGGAATTTTACCTCGCTTTCTAGATCTGTAAAATGGGCATATGAATGGCATCTAGCTCGTAGAGCTGTTATAAGGATCTAATGGATTTATGCAAGATTTATGGCTTAGTAATCAGAAATGTGAGCTTGAGAGTGAGGATTTTACCCAGTTTTTGTTTCCTGCAACACTGCTAGCATCCAGAATTATGCCAGCACACAGTTAACTATGAGGAAAATATTTCTTGAATGACCTAAGGAAATACTAATACACAAGTTATTGCGTCTGCTCTTTTACTTGCCTCTTTCCCAGCTGGTTACTGGGCCATAGGTATCATGTCACAGACATGCTCGTGGGCAACATCCTCCCAAAAGTTCCTAAAAGCATGTAAACAGAGGGTGCTAATGGAATTCATAGGCCCTATTTCAAAGGAGCCTGCTGTTCAGAATATATTATCTTTATTTAGCATTTATATTACACTTTTACATTTCCAAAACCCTTTTCAGTTTTTTAACTAAATATTTGTTATAACATTCCTACATTATCTTTCATAAGGGAGGTAACTGAGGCACGGTTCCAATCGTTAATACCTATATCTGGAATTGAATTCATCACATAAATACAGTAAGTGTACCTGTGTGTGTGTGTATATATAAAATCTGGAACCTTTCTTGGTTCATGTGGAATGTTGAATGGAATGTCAGTGTTTGAGAAGAAGACAGTCTGTCACTTTAAATTACACTAGCTACGCCTTTCCCCTGATTCTCTTTCAGAAACTACAATCAATAGGAAGGCGTTTAAACTAGGGTTTCTCAATGGGTTTGAAACCTTTAAAGAACAAAATTTTGAAATTCAGTATTGAAATATTTTACAATATCTCAGCAATGACACAATCTTTTTCTAGTTTTCGGTGAAAATCCCTGCAAGAAAGTGGCTCTTTCCAAGTGTCAATGTGTTGAGGGTTTCTGTGTGTATGCCTTTAGAATTTGTAGACAGTGAGGACAGAAATGGGTAGAACACCAGTATACCATTGATGAAATCAGTCAAGAGTAATCTAAGTTAAGGCTCGACAAGAAGGCTAAGGAGATTTGGAAAACACCAAAATCCAATCAGGTGTCCCTGTGGAATTTCAGGAAAGCCTGAAATGTATTGGACCAAAAATAGATACCAAGCTTTGGTGCTATTTCAGTTGATGGAGTACAGAAATATAGTCAAGCGTTGTATTAACTTTGTAATACTTTATATGGTCTTATTGAAATATTTCATATTGTAATAACTTTGTATGATGACTGATGGTAACTACACTTGTCAGGGTGAGCATTTCCCAATGTATATAATTGTCAACTCAGTATGTTATACGTCTGAAATTAATATAACATTGTATATCAACTAAATGTTAATAATAAAGAAAAATACCAAAACAAAACAAAAAATCGTAACTCAGAGGGGTCCTCAGTTAAGCTGGATAATTTATTCATCTGTTTCTAGTTGACTCAGTCTTTCATGGCCGAATCAACTATTTATTAATATCAAGGTCAGACTCCGCTCCAGGGTTCTTCTCTCCCAGTGCAAGTGCCTTCAACTCTTTCCTTCAACTTCTAAATATCTCTCCTTTCCTCCCCTATCTCCAGATAAAAACCTCCCTACTCCTTCCCCAGGCTGTGTCTCTAAATGCTCTCAGTCTCACTGTCTCTGATTCTTCATGAATCTCCCAACATTTACAGTCCATTATTCTGCCCTGGCTTTTTCACAGCCAAAAAACATACTCATGCTTATCTTCTCAATCCAGAAAAAGAAAACCTTTTGTCAACTCTATGCCCTTTCAAATACTGTGCCATAATTTCTCCTTTCCTTTGCTGCCAAACTTCTGAAACAAGTAGTTCACATTCACCTTCTTCATTTGTTTCTTTCGTTCATTCTTCAATCCATGGGTATTGCTATATATTCTCTCTTCTCTGTAAAGTCTCCAATGACTTCCTAAATGTCAAATCTAGTAACCACAGTCCACTTCCTATTTAAGATTCTAGATTTGACAGTGTTGACTAATCCCTTCTTTGAAACTGTCTTTTCGTCCAAACTTGTTGCCAATTCACTGTTCTCAATGTTCTCTTGTCCTTCAGACCTAGTTCTTTTTTTCCCTCCCACTTCATAAATATGAGTGCTTCTAGAATTAGCTTCTGGCCTTCCCTTCTGTCTCTACATTCTCTCTTGAGTGAACTCATATACTCACCCAGCATCATTTGAAGAACTTACCACTGTGTAAAGAACTCCTGGACTACATTTTTGTATATGATCATTCTACTGAGCTACATTTATGATTTCTTTAGAGATAAATCCACTTGGATACTCTATTGTTTGAAGACAATGGAATGGCATGGGGGTTTATAAGAACAAAGGCTTCAACTTTGGAGTTCCAGCTAGGTTAGGGTCCCAATTCTACCACTTGACCAGATCTTTGTAACTTAATCTACCTAAACTGAGTTTCCCCTCAGGTATACTAATCCTTACTTCACTGGACCATTATCAAGATTAAATAAGATAATGCATGAGAGGTACCTAATACATCAGTGCTTAAAAAAGGGTAACTATCGTTTTCACCTGCTTCTTCCTTCTGCATTCTTCATCTTAGTTTATGATGTCATTGTTCTCTCAGTCACTGATTGAAGTGCAGCTTCCTCTTCCTGTCACCCATGTCCAGTTTTCAAAAGATCCTACTGATTGTTCCTGTATAATAATCTCCCCTCTACACCTTCTCCTGCCTTCTACTACTTTGTCTCCTGCCAGGATTATTACCCTATATCTCTAACTATATCCTTTCCACTATAATTACCTCCCTCAAGTATAGAGTGGGTAATGTTACTCCCCTCCTCCTAATCCCTAAATGGTTCCTCACAATTTAGAAAACATTCATGTCCCGTGTGGTACTTAGTGCCCGTCTAACACTGGAATAGATGGATTCTTCCATCTTCAGCGAGTATACCCCCAAAAAACCATGAGGAAGCCATACCAAGCAAGCCCAGGGCCTTGTCACTTGTCTTTGCTTTGACTCATGCTATTTCCTAAGCTTAAAATTCCCTGTCTCTGCCCCTGCCTGACCTATCAAAATTTCTAACTCACTTGAACAGATATTTGTACATTCACATTTATAGCTGCAGGTTCACAATAGCCAAAAGGTGGGAACAGCACCAATGTCCATGCACTGAAGAATGGATAAATAAAATGTGATATATATATACAATGGAATATTAATAAGCCTCATAGCAGGAAGGAGATTCTGACACATGCTGTAACATGGATGAACCTTGAAGACAGGCTATGTGACATAGGCCAGGCACAAAAAGACAAGTATTGTAGAAGTCCACTTCTGTGAGATACCCAGAGTAGTCAAATTTACAGAGACAGAGCAGAGAATGGTGATTGCGAGGAGCAGGGAAGAGGGGGAAATAGGGAGTTATTGTTCAATGGGTACAGAGTTTCAGTTTTACAAGATGGAAAAAACTCTGAAGATAGATGGTGGTGAAGGTTTGGAATAGTATGAATTGACTTAATACCACTGTATACAATTAAAAATGGTCCAAATGGTCAATTTGGGGATGCCTGGGTGGCTCAGTTGGTTAGGCATTCGACTTCAGTTCAGGTCATGATCTCACCACAGCTCATGAGTTTGAGCCCCGCATCAGGGTCTGTACTGACAGCTCAGAGCCTGGAGCCTGCTTTGGTTTCTGTGTCTCCCTCTCTCTCTCTGTCCCTTCCCCACTCATGCTCTTTCTCTCTCTCAAAAATAAATAAATATTAAAAAATAAAATAGCTAATTTTATTTTTTGTGTATTTTGCCACAATTTAATTTTTTCCTAATTCATATTTTTAGTCACATATATTAAATACCAGGGACTATTCTGGGTACTGGGAATTCAAAAAGCAAATAAATAAATAAATAAATAAATAAATAAAGTGCTGTCCCAGAGGGGCATAGAAATTGGAAAAGGCTCAAATTCTACCTCTACCATAAAAAAGTCCAGGTAATTAGGGTGTCTGGTGGCTCAGTCAGTCTTGAGCGTCCAGCTTTGGCTCAGCTCATGATCTCACGATTCGTGGGTTCGAGCCCCGTGTTGGGCTCTGTGCTTACAGCTATCTCAGAGCGTGGAAGCTGCTTTGGATTCTATGTCTCCCCCTCTCTCTGACCCTCTCCTGCTCGCTCTTTCTCTCTCTCTCAAAAAATAAAATAAAACACAAAAAAATGTTTTAAAAAGAGAAAGAAAAAGTCCAGATAATTACACGGGAAATTTAAGGCTTTCTTCTGTCTCTGTATCTATTTTAGCACTTGCCACATTCTGCTGTATATTGTGAATGGTCCTAGTAAACTTTTGTCTCTCTTTTGAGATAATAAAATACCCTAAGGTCAGGAGCTCTGTCTTATCTGTTCATTTTTTTAACCTATCATAGTCCTTAATGCAGTTCATTGTGCATAACTGGGGGCTCAATAAATACTTGTGGAGGAGAACAGAATGGAACAGGAGTTAAATTCAGCCATCAGTGATGTTCCAGGTTGGAAATGACACCACCCGATTAGATGGGCCTTCCTCAAAATGGGTTTACTGACCCATGGCATTCACCCACAAAAAGATCAAAGGAAAGCCCACCTCAAAAACACCACTATATCGCTCAATACCATGTACTCACAGCTGTTACAGATTTTATTTATGATCCTTAGTAAATGTGGAAATCACTTCATATCTGAATTAATTTTCTAAAATTTCAAATCAAAAGCCATAATTTAAACATGAATGGTTGGCTTAGACACTGTCCAGCATATTTATAATCAGAGCTGGGAGCCAACCATTAAGAGTTTTGTGAGAAGCGATATAGCCACCATCAGTTGGCTTTCCTCCCTGACCCACAGAGTTTGGAGTAGTCTGTCTCATATCTGGTTTGGTTTGAGTACATGGCAATAATCAGCACAAATAGCACTTAGGAATCTAGAACTTTCTATCCTCCAATAACCTTTAATTATAAATCATCAAGGTAGCAACAGGCATTTAAGCCTGTCTTCTTGAGTGCTAGGAAAAATTTTCCCTCATCAAGATGGGGTTTCTGTTTTCGTCTTCAGAGACAGTATTCTTAATTTTACTGTCAAGATGAGGTTCAGGCACTCTGGTGCTTAATAATTATGGTTAAAATTCACTGAGTGATTACAGGGTGCCAAGAACTGTGTTACGCACTTAATCTGTATTATCTCATGTCTTCTTCTCAACAAAGCTATAGGGACCAAGGTGGATTTCTTTTGTTTGTGGCTTCCCCAAATCCCTTTCCCATTCTTCCATTTGACATTATCACATGGTCCCTAGGGAGCTCCCAGCCTCATTCCATGTGGTCTTGGGGGGCCTGTTAGTTCTAATGCTTCGTGACCTCAAGAAAGGATGAGTAATGGAAGTGAGGCCAATTAAACTGTCAGGAGAATCTGATTTGTGGATCAAGTGACAAAGGTATGGTGGTTTGAGGTAGGTTGTTTCAAAGTACACCCCTCAAATCCCTGAATAATAAATAACCTCAGAGGAACCCCGGTCCCTGTGTCTTCAAGGTCTGATCATCTAACTATTCCTTCAACTCTTTGACATACCAAATTTTCTTCCAGTGTATTCTGCTTAAAAAAAGAAAAAATCTGATGTTAGCCAGGATCAGTTGGTTATAACCTAAAAGCCTTCTCCATAAGGTGGCCTATTTGTTTCCCTTTGTTATGTAACAAGTGGCCATGAGTGTAGCTGGTGACAACACAGGTTTATTACTGCAGTTTCTATGGGTTAGGGCTCTGGGTATAGCTGAACTCATTGGGGGTCAATGCTACAGTCAAGGCTAAGCCCGGGCTAAGCTCTCATCTGGGGTTTGGAGTCCTCTGAGGTTTGTACAGTGGTTGGCAGATTTCCGCACCTTGTGATTGTAGGACTGAAGTTCCTTTCTCTTGCTGGCTGTCAGCTGAGGGCTGCAGTCTCTGTTACAAGACCCCATCCCGAGGCCTCTCACAACAGGGCAGTTTTCTTCTTCAAGAAGGGCAGCAAAATCTCTTTCCCTTCAGGAAAACCCTGGACTCTCCTTTTAAGGACTCACCCAGTTAGGTCAGATCCACCCAGCATTATCTCCCTTTTTGAATAGCTCCATGATTAGGAACCTTAACTGCATCTGAAAAATGTCTTTCCTTTTGTCACACACCATGCTCTAATCACCAGAGTAAGAAATCCATCACAGGTCCCTCCCACAGTCAAGGAGAGGAAATTATAACAGGAGAGTCTGAATCAGCTGGGGGGGTGGGGGGTGGGATAGGGCCATCTTAGAATTCTGCTGAACGTAGGGGGTTGCTCCTATTATCCTCATTTTACAGACATTTTACAGATGAATAAATTAAAGTTTAGAGAGGTTAAGTCCTCTAGCAAAGATTACAAACTTACACATGTTAATGTCAAGATTTGAACCAGTCCTGTCACCAGTGCTTAAGCTAAGCTGTGATGTTCTTGAAATGATTTTTACCTTATTCATTTAAATCCTCTTGTACTTGCTAAACTTTTCTGTATTTTTAAGAGTTTTTCTGGCCTCATATTTCCACCTGTTCTGAATACCCTGGTTCCCTACCTCAGATGTCCACATAGACAATAAGGCAAGTCACTACAGAGATGCTAAGGCATCTGACAAATATCTACGGACCATCAGTGTATGTGAGTCACTGTGCTGGATGGCTCAAGAAAACTCAGGGTGGACCCCGAAGAAATGCATTTTCTGTCAAAAGACACAAAATTGAACACAGAATTAGGAACATATGTGAAAAACTAGTAAAGGGGTGCACAGGAAAGGGAACAGTGTGTTCTGGCTGGAATGAAAGCCAGACTGGGGAAGTCTTCTCAAAGTAAATGAATAGGATTTGGCCTTTCAGAAAAGTGAAAAGGTAGCAAAGAGCATCTTCCTGACACTTCCTTTTTTCAAGAGTTTCTCCTCACTTGATCTTTGATCATAGTATGTTGACACATGGGAAGCTTTTTCGGAATTCAAAGATGATAATAAGTTACCCCATATCTTGAGGCCCTGTTTTCGTTGGTTGACCTAAGGTAATTTATAAACCAAACCAAGGAAAGTAAATCAATTTGAGTCAATATAGAAAAATACTCTCATACTTAATAGTGTCATATAAAGACTGTTTTTACTGGCTGTTATATGTATATTATACCAACTTATTGATGGCTAATTCTCTTTTTTAAAAAAAAATTTAACATTTATTTATTTTTGAAAGACAGAGAGAGACAGATCATGAGCAGGGAAGGGGCAGAGAGAGAGGGAGACACAGAATTTGAAGCAGGCTCCAGGCTCTGAGCTGTTAGCACAGAGCCCAACATGGGGCCCAAACCCATGAACCATTTGGTCATGACCTGAGCTGAAGTTGGACACTTGACCAACTGAGCCACCCAGGCACCCCTGATTGCTACTTTTCTTAAGTGATTTATCCTATTACTTCTTGGAGAATTCATTTTTCCTTTCTTTGGCTCAAGGTGCCATTGATGGCAAGTAAGGCAAATGGCACTAATCTCACTAGGGAAAGTAGAGACAATGGAGGAGAAAATAGCTTTCTTTTTTTAGTTTTTAAAAAATGTTTATTTTTTGAGAGAGACATAAAGAGAGAGAGTGGGGGAGGGGCAGAAAGAGAGGGAGACAAAGAATACCAATTAGGCTCCACGCCGTCAGCATAGAGCCTGATGGGGACTTGAGCTCATGAGTTGTGAGATCGTGACCTGAGCCAAAACCAAGAGTTGAAAGCTTAACCAACTGAGCCACTCAGGTGCCCCTCAAATAGCTTTCTATATTATATCAAACCATAATATATCCGCATTAGAAATATTATGTCTATTTTGCCAGAAATTTTACATGAAACAGTAAAACAAATGATGTGAAAATATTGCTGTTTAAAGTAGCTGCTAAAAGGGGCATTTGGGTGGATTAGTCAGTTCAGCATCTGACTCTTGATTTCAGCTCAGGTCATGATCCCAGGGTTGTTGAATTGAGCCCTTCATCAGGCTCTGCGCTGGGTGTGGAGTCTGCTTAAGATTCTCTCTCTTTCTCCCTCTACCCCTCTCCCCTGCTCATGCATGCTCTCTCTTTAAAATAAAAGTAAAATAATAAAATAAAATAGTTGCTAGGAGATTTGAGGCTTTTAAATGAAAATTTAGATACACTGAGCCCATATTCTAGGTAAATTAATCCTATTTATTCATTAATTTGAAAAATATTTATTAAGTACATACTATATGCCAGGCACTGTATGGGGTTCTAGGAACAAAGCATCGAATAAGACACATATCAGCACTCCCATTAGGATGTAAGATGTAGTGTAAATCGTGTGAATAAATAGGCAATTATAATACATCAGAATATATGCTATGGAAGAGAGGGTAAAAAGTGCTGTGGGAGTATTAAGAAAAATAATTTTGTTGAGGTCAAGGGAAACATGACCTTCTGGAGGGAACTCCTCCTTCTGGAGGAGATGGCATTTAAGTTGACATCTGAAGATGGAATGGAAGATATAGGGCACCCTGTAATGAGCAAAAGATCAATAAATACCAAAAGAAAAATTGTGATAGTTATTTTGGGGATGGAGGGGAGGTAACTAAGAACTTTAATTTCTTTAAACTATTTGAAAATGTCGAGATTAAAAAAAAATCCATCCTCCCCCCTCCCCGAGATATTTCATTATATCACTTACTAGCCCATAAACAGTTACCTGCAGTATCCAATCAAGAACACAACAACTCACCTGGTCCATCTCCATCAGTGTTTGCTTGGAATCCATCTACACCTGGCTCTGAAATTTTGCCTCTGTAATGCAAGCACCGTCTCCTCCACTGGCCACCGTGAACTTGGAATTTACAAATGGTGAGTGCTTGTGTTCACTGGTGCTCTCAGTGTCAGCTGCCTCAGGCCTCATGCAAAAGTTGCCAAATGGGGCGCCTGGGTGACTCAGTTAAGTGTTCGACTTCGGCTCAGGACATGCATGATCTCACAGTCCTACGTGGGTTCGAGCCCTGTGTCAGACTCTGTGCTGACAGCTAGCTCAGAGCCTAGGGCCTGTCTTTGGATTCTGTATCTCCCTCTCCCTCTGACCCTACCCTGCTTGCACTGTCTCTCTCTGTCTCTCAAAAATAAATAAAAAACATTAAAAAAATATTTTTAAAGTTGCCAAATTGTGTCAACTAAATACTAAAGAAATTCTGAAAAATTATGGCTTCTCCCAAATTACTTTCATGAAATAGGGGATTAATGGACAATCAACAATTTATTTTGTATACTATAAGACTTTAAACCTTTCTTTAAAATTTTTTTAATGTGTATTTATTTTTGAGAGAGACAGAGAGTGAGCAGGGGATGGGCAGAGAGAGAGGAAGACACAGAATCCAAAGCAGGCTCCAGGCTCCAAGCTCTCAGAACGGAGCCCGATACGGGCCTCAAACTCATAAACTGTGAGATCATGACCTGAGCTAACATCACAGATGCTTAACTGACTGAGCCACCCAGGTGCTCCAACTTTACACTTTTCTTAATTTTTATTCTTTTAAATCAATTTTTGCTCCCAAACATGTAAGTTTCATATGTGTGTATGTACACTTTTCTTAATTTTTATTCTTTTAAATCAATTTTTGCTCCCAAACATGTTTCATATGTGTGTATGTATATCCCATTCACCCTGTTATACTTACCTGATCACAATTTAATATAACATTGATACAATTGATTTTTATAAAGCTGTAATAAATTACTTACATTGTTTAAAAGTAGCATGAGTTTGTAAGTTTTGCAACATATATCAAAATTACAAATTCACTGAAATCTTTGACCAGCAATTCTAGTTCTGTCCTACGGATTTGCCCATTCATGTGTGACATGACATAACCATGGGGTCACTTACTGCAGCATTGTTTAGAAGAACAAAATAACTTGAAAATAACGTATCAGTATGGGACTAGTTTAAAAAATTATAGTTAATTCTTACAAAGATATAACATATAGCCCTAAAAAGAATAAGGAAGATACATATGTACTGACATGGATTAATGCTAAAGACATGTTAGAAAGCAAGATGCAGGGTCAGTGAGTGCAAGATGTTTGTATAAGAAAAGATGAATGTGGAAAGAATAGATATATGTGTGTACACATATGCATGCATACATTTATTTAATACATACTATTATAAATTGAATGTTTGTGTTCCCCTAAAATTTCTGTGTTAAGGCCTAATCCCCAATATGCTGATATTAGAAGGTGGGGCCTTTGGGGGGTGATTACATCCAGAAGACAGAGGCCCCATAAATAGGATTAGTGTCCTTATAAAAGAGACTTTAGAGAGCTCCCTCACCCCTTCCTCTTCTGTCATGGGGAGCACACAGCAATAAGCCCATTATATTTTAACATAAATAACATACTTTTATGAAAAATCACTAGTTTTTCTAAAATAGAAATTAAGAGTGGTAGTTTTTGCAAATCTTTTGAATGTCTGACTTAATAATAGAAGACACTTGAATTCTCATACCTGCTTCTGCATTCATTCCATTGTGATATGCTATTCTGATTGAAGTATGAGAAGATCTAGTTTCTCACAGATAGGAGGTTAGAAAGCAGACAAGTACTTTAAGCTTTTCCAGATAACTGGCATTCTTCTTTGATATTACACCAAAACGCAACAACTAGTAGTTTCTTAAAGGTTAATTGCAATATAGTATCTGAAACTCTATCAAAGAGCTATTCATACCTGGTTAGGTTAAAATCCATTGGCCTGTCTTCCAATTTGGATGGTTCTTTTACCCATGCATGATATTTTAAGGTTATGCATTGGTCATTTGGGAAATACTGGTCCACTGAGTTATACAGATCTTTTCAACGTGAATACATCTCATTTATAATATCAAAAAATTGCATTTGCTCATTCACCAACAATTCCATCAGAACAGTTTATAGATACTGAGAACCTATGGAGCTCACAGTGGTGGATACAAGTTTACAAAAATTCTAATTTCTACTTAAAAGCTCAAATGTGGTAATTTGCAGCTCATACCATCATTTGTTTTTCTTGAACAGGCACATTTTGTTCATTTTTAAGGAAATGTTCGCCAAACAATTGTATGAATAACCATAGTTTGTCTGTCATTCTTTCAAGCAAAAAATGGTGTCCCATGAAAACTGCAGCTTGTTGGGTTTGCAAATCAATCAGCCAGCAAGTTCATTTCCTTGAGCTAAACTGGTATTTTGGTATGCAGCAAAAGTACTTCCCTTTTTCATCAGACTGACTCGAGTCAAGATTTAATAAAATTATTAGCTTTGCTTGCTCATCAAAGACAGTCTTGAGTGAAATTTGAATGTTTTTATCTGTGAGTATGTGTCAGGGAAGACTATAATGATTCCTAATACAGTGTAGCATACTGTCTTGATTCATGTCAAAGCGCTAGTGATATTATCCACCACTGCTTTTGCATCACCAGGGCAAATGCCAACAGTGAGAATGGCAAATGATGTCTCATTATCATTACGAAATGGTTTTGATCTCACAGACTTCCTCAATGCAATGTGGGAAACCTCAGGGGTCCACAGATCACACTTTGAGAAATATTTGCATAAATAATTCTTGAAGTGATATATTAGAAGCTGGTAATATTATTTCCCTTCAGTGAAGAGCACTAGATAATTGAGGGACAGGTGTGGGAGGAAGTCATTTCACTATATACCCTTTTTACTTTTTGAATTTGAACCAAGGGAATGTATTAGTCATTCCAAGATAAATTTAAAAATGATTTTAAAAACTATAAGAAAGTTGAAAGCTGGACCAAGGAAAGTGAGGTGACAACTCATACAATATCTCGCATGACTGCATAGTTGCAAAGTAGCTGGCTCGTATAGAACTCAGATGATTTTGGAACCATGGCGCATAAGGAGGCTTAGCCTAGAGTCATTGGTGAAGCTGATGCACAAATTGTTAATTGGCATAATAGTTCAGCTGTGGAGAGTAAGCAGGAAACTTACAATAATTACATCATAATTTGATAATAGTCGAACTCAGGGAGGAAAATCAGAAAGTTATATGTGACTGCAAACAATTAAAGACATCCAATAGTCCCTGATTACCATCACATTTTCTCCCTCCAGGAGTCTCATCCCTACTTCTAAGTCCATGACTTCAGTAAAGTTGCAGGGTACAAAATCAATGTACAGAAATCAGTTGTATTCTTATTCACCAAAAATGAAGCAGCGGAAAGAGAAACAAGAAACTGATCCCATTCATGATTGCACAAAAAACCATCAAATACCTAGGAGTAAACCTAACCAAGGATGTAAAAGACCCAAATGATGAAAACTATAGAAAACTTATGAGAGAGATTGAAGAAGACACCAAGAAATGGAAAAACATTCCCTGTTCATGGATCGGAAGAATCAACATTGTGAAAATGTCATTACTACCCAAAGCAATCTACACATTCAATGCATTCCCCATCAAAATTGCACCAACATTCTTCTCAAAGCTAGAACAAACTATCCTCAAATTTGTATGGAACCACAAAAGACTCCAAATAGCCAAAGTCATACTGAAGAAGAAAACCAAAACGGGAGGCATCACAATCCCAGACTTTAGCCTCTACTACAAAGCTGTCATCATCAAGACAGTATGGTATTGGGTACTGGC
>NC_043706.1:112289324-112313081 GCF_006229205.1 Suricata suricatta | reverse complement strand
GTGGATAGACCTTGAGGGTGTCATGCTAAGCAAAATAAGTCATGCAGAGGACAAATACCATATGTTTGCACTCATAGGTCTAACAGGAGAACAGGAGAAACCTAATGGAGGACCATGGGGTGGGGAAGAGGGAAAGAGAGTTGGGGAGAGAGAGGGATGCAAAACCTGAGAGAATATTGAATACTGAAAACGAACTGAGGGTTGAAGGGGGAGGGGGGGAGGGGAATAGAGGTGGTGGTGATGGAGGAGGGCACTTGTGGGGAAGAGCACTGGGTGTTATATGGAAACCAAATTGACAATAAACTATCAAAAAATTAAAAAGATAATAAAATAAAATAGGTAACTAATTTTTAAAAATTTTTTAAAAATTATGTAGTCTTTATATACAGGCAAACACTATGTTGGTCAAAGAAAATGTGTCCGTGGGCTGATTTCACACTTATAGGCTCATAGCTTGACATTCCTGATCTACGTTCACTTTCTAATATATTTGTGAATATATTTGGGCATAAAAAGTACTCTATCGTAATTGACCTGTTTCTCTTCATCAGAGAAGCTCCTTCCAGCCAAGGCTAACTCCCCAGTTAGGGAAAAAGAAGTACTGACATTCAAAGGCACTCTGGCAGTACACTAAACTAAAAAGGCTCAGTATCCTGAGATATGCCCACACCTCACTTACAGGCTGTGAGTAGCTCATACACACTTGAGAACTGATCCTGCTTCTGGGCAGGGGAGCTCTGTGTTGCTAATGAGAGACAGGAGCTCCAATAACCACAAAAACACACTGCTTTATAAGGTTCAAGACCAGCCTATCACACAAAGTATTCCAATACAAACCCTTTGTGATCTTTCAGCCTCAGTCAGAGTTAAGGAAGACAGTTCAAGTGAAGCCAACCAATGCCTACATGCAGAGCAGTGCCTTGGAATCCAGAGCCCCCAGCAGCATGGTCCACGGATAGATGGGAGACTTCTTAACCAAACCAGCTAGATTCGTGTGTTGGCGTGAGATGCACACCCACAGGTGCTGTGCTTCTGCCAGGTACAGCCACTGTGGCCCACTAAAAGCATTTGAAATGATCCTTTGGAATTTCTGGTGACTCTAACTTTGCTAAATTTGTGTCAAATATACACAGTCTTATGTCACATGCATACAGGCAGAGTAGATCTAAGGATCTGGAATAATTACTTTAAGCCCCTTGACCCACAAACACCTCTGGGGTAATATCAGC
This sequence comes from Suricata suricatta, assembly GCF_006229205.1. NCBI lineage: Eukaryota > Metazoa > Chordata > Mammalia > Carnivora > Herpestidae > Suricata > Suricata suricatta. Next base: position 112,311,852 of record NC_043706.1, on the reverse strand, counting down.
TGATATTTTATTACTGGATGTTCCCCTTTACTTTCCTAAGATACAAAATCATCTTGGTGGAAGTAGATTCCCTCACCAAAATGACACACATTTTTTCTTCATAGGAGGTCTATGCAGAAGTATTTGCCTTCATGAACTCCCAACTACCTCATCTACTCATTCTAGAAAGAAAATTCTGTTCAGACCCTTCTATCCCTATCTATCTATCTATCATCTATCTATCTATCTATCTATCTATCTATCTATCTATCTATCTATCTATCTATCTGTCTGTCTGTCTGTCTGTCTGTCTATCTATCTGTCTGTCTGTCTGTCTATCCATCTATCTATCTATCTATCTATCTATCTATCTATCTATCTATCTAATCTATCATCTATCTATAGCAAATCACAGACCATTGGCCAGGCAGAAAGAATCTCGCAAAATTCATTTCCAGACAATACATCTGGTCTACCACACTTGCTATGTGCAGAACTCACTACACCCCTCTGCCAAGACCACTCTCCTCCACGGTAACAGTAATTTCTACTCCTGTTACTTCTTCACATCATCATCTTTCCAGCAATTGTTCAGTGCAGGGAATGAACTTCAAGCTCCCCAAGAGGAGCCACAGGTCTTGCTTGAACATGAGAAAGAACAAAACCAAAGGGAATGGACCTAGAAACAAAATCAGAATCAGAGATAGCATCTGGCATTCTTCTTGAAACACTCATAATCCTAACTTTTCAAAGTTGCTGGAAGACTGTTTTTCAGGACTGCCAAAGTCATGAGAGCAATAATTGCACCTCAAATTGTAATAAGAATAAGGATAATTAAATAAGGAATTCTCAGTTACAGGAAACTTCTGGGTTTACTTGTTGAATCTGATGTATTGAAAGTATAAAAATGAATAGCCAGATGAAAGGATAAAAGAAGATGTATGTATTTACATTATATAATTATATATTCTAAGGATTCCATCACAGCTGACCTGTTTTAGTTTTTAATTTTTAAATGTTTATTTTTGAAAGAGAGAGAGAGGCAGAGTGTGAGTGAAGGAGGGGCAGAGAGAGAGGAAGACACAGAATCTGAAGCAGGCTCCAGGCTTTGAGATGTCAGCACAGAGCCTGATGTGGGGCTTGAACTCACAAACCATAAGACCATGGCCTGAGCCGAAGTCGGACACTTAACCAACTAAGCTACCCAGGTGCCCCACAGCTGACCTGTGTCTCTTCATTAGGGAAGCTCATTCCAGCCAGATAATTCCTCACTGGTAACTCCCCAGTGAGGGGAAAAGGACTACTGACAATTTATATATATATATACACATACATATATATAATGGAATATTGCTCAGCCATCATAAATAATTAAAACTTGCCATTTGCAAAAACATGGAGCAAATGTGAGGGAAAAAGAACTACTATATGTGTGATATATACACATATATATATATACATATACACACACATATGACAATTTATATATATACATATATACATACAAATATATGTTTATATATATTTATATATACATATAGATGGCAATTTATATATGTGTATATATACACACATGCATATATATAATGGAATATGGCTCAGCCATCAAAAATAATTAAATCTTGCCATTTGCAAAAACATGGATCTAGCTAGATTTTGCTAAGCAAAATAAGTCAATCAGAGAAAAACAAATACCATATGATGTCACTCACATGTGGAATTAAAGAAAAAAAACAGATGAACATATGGGAAGGAGGGGGTGGAAAGAGAAGAGAGGGAAACAACTCATGAGAGCTTCTTAATGATAGGGAATAAACTTAGGGTTGATGGAGGGAGATGGGTTGGAGATGGGCCAGATGGCTGATATGTATTAAAGAGGGCACTGGTGACGAGCACTGGGTGCTATGTGTAAGAGACGAATCACTGAATTCTACTCCTGAAACCAATATTGCACTGTACATTAACTAAGTAAAATTTAAATAAAAATAATTAATTTAAAAAAGAATAATCTAATATCTAGGCCAAAAAAAACCACGCAAATAATCTACACAACAACAACAACAACAACAAAAAGCTGGCATCTCACTTCTGTCCACAGCAATATTCAATGCCAGAGACCATGGAGAAATGTAAAGAGTTCTGAAGTAAAGAAAGCAGGACCAAAGAACATTTTTCCGGACATGGTGTCATGTAAGTAAAAGCAAACATATTTACACAAGAAAGACCTCAGGGAATAGACTTAGCTTTCCCTGTAAATAAAAATACACTTATTTGATGACAAAAATCGAACTGTATAATAAAATGAATCAAAATTTAAAAACTGAGGAATGGATAAGTAGATAGCAAAAGAGCATGTGCTGAGTAATTAATCAATCTCCATTACAGAATGCTGGAAAATAACAACCAAGTATAACTACTAGAAGGCTTGACAGTATGGAAGGTAAACAACGCACAGATATGGTAAAATTGAGAAGAGCAGGTTACAAGTTTAAATGTGTTCAAGTTCTCATGTCTCGTAGCTCTGAGTCTACTGATACTGTCTAACACCAAACACTTAGTTGATACAAAAAAATAACAATTTTGGGGGGCATCTGGGTGGCTCAGTCAGTTAAGCGTCTAACTTCGACTCAGATCATGATCTCACCATTTGTGGGTTCCAGCCCTGCGTCAGTCTGTGCTGACAGCTCAGAGCCTAGAATCTACTTGAGATTCAGTATCTTCCTCTCTGCCCCTCTCCTACTCACACGTGTGCGTTCTTTCTCTCTCCCTCTCTCTCTCTCTCTCTTTCTCTCTCTCTCCCTATGTCCCTCCCTCTCTCTCTTTCTATGTCTCAGAAATAAACAAAAAACTTTTGGGGGGACACCTGGGAGGCTCAGTCCACTGAGCAGCTGACTTTGGCTCAAATAATGATCTTGCAGAGCGTGGGTTCAAGCCCTGTATCGGGCTCTGTGCTGACAGCTCGGAGTCTAGAGCCTGCTTTGGATTCTGTATCTCCCTCTCTCTCTGCCACTCCCCCACTTGTTCTCTGTCTCTCTCTCAAAAATAAATAAATGTTAAAAATTTTTTTAAATTGAAAAACAATTCTTAAATAACAATTTTCATCTCTTACTTTTTAATGTTAAGCTTTTTTAAAGAGGAAATTACATATTTTGTGATGAAGAAACATCTTTAAAGTCATCAATTTCTTTAACTGTTTTTCTATTAATTAAAATAAAAACTGTTACTTTTATTAAAGTGAGACCATTTAACAAAAGCCCATCCATCCATCCATCCATCCATCCATCCATCCATCCATCCACTTTTGTTATGTGCATTCTATATGAATGGTGGCCCCTGGAGCAGCAGAATTTGCCAGTCCAGATGCTTCTATCTGTAAACCTGTGTACAGAGTTGGTTAGAAAGGTGTTCCCGTACTGTTAATGGCTATTTCATAGGGGCAGGATTTGAGGCAATTGTTTAAACTTCCTTGTTTGCATTTTTCAATATTGCTTACATTTTTAAAATGATATACTCTTTTGACAGAGAAGATTTTTCTTTAAATTAAAACAGAAAAATAAAATTTCAAATGAACTAATTAACCTTGAATACGTCCCCATGTATGAGGCAATCATCTTCAATCTATGCTTTTTTCCACAATCTCTGGCTTCAGTTCCGTCTGCCCAGTTACAAAACTCTTGATCCCCGCTCTTGAGCCCGCCCCTGTCCTTTCTCCTCCCAGGATGTGGAGCCTGACCTTTTCCTCTGGATTCCTGTACCTTCTCCAGAAGTCCTGGAAGGAATCTACACTGCAGCAATTGCTGCCTGAAGACTTGAGTCTGATGTCACAGTATGTAGGGAATGTTGTTATTTTACTCAGGAATTAATTTAACAGAACCCTAGGTTTTTAATTAATTTTACCATTTTATAATACTGTATAAAATTAGAAACAGTGGTTTTTTTAAAAAAAAAATGTCTATCCAGTGAACTCTTTTCTTTATCTGAAGAATTCTCCAAGGTTTGAACCTTTGCCTCACATACAAAGTCCAGAAGTATGCTTTCGCTGCACCCTCTCACACACACCCTGACCTAAACCTGTCCAGTTACTAGAACCCTTCTGAGATTTTAATCTGGAGTAAGGGGGGCAAGGAATAGATAAACTGGAGAATTCATTTTAGCAACAGCAACCTCAGCAACAGTTTCTAGAAGCAGTGCCAACGGCATAATCATGCCCTGTGCTGGTAGAGACAGGTGTAAGAGCTGCAGCCTCCATTGTTTGGCAGTGGCTGTGATTCTAGCAGCTTAGCCTTCCTGTGTTCCTGCCTGTTTCCAAAGGCCGGCATTTTAGTCTTCCTGGAAATTCTGTGGGCTTCCTAATAACATTTCAATACATTTCTTTTTCACTCCAATCAGCCTGTATCAGTGTCTATGACTTGCAATTAAAATTTTTGACTGACACTGTACTTATACTATGATTCTATCTGTGTATATCTGCTTACATTTTAAATTGTTGTTAGTATAGGACCTCCAGCCTTAAATTCAAATTCGGAGAGTTGTTGATATTGCTAGATCTGCCCAGGCTTTTTTGACAACCCTGTTTACTTAATAATAGACTCCTCTGTTTTCATTTTCTAGTAATACATACAACAAACATTTATTATGCAAAACATTGTGCTGGAATCTGGGGATAAAAAGTAAAAATAAAAAGACATAGTATTTGTCATCAAGAAATTCAAAATCTAGTGGGAAAGTTAGATAAGAAAATAACAAGGTGGCAAATGGTGGAATATGGACAGGTACGAGGTGTTCTGGAAATACAGAAGAGCACAGAAGAGTGGCACCAGGAGCCTCCACCCCGTGAGGGGACCTTGAGGGATAAATAGAAGTAACCCAGGTGGAAAGTCACAAATGACACAGTGAAGACATGGCACAGTGTAATTTATTCTGGAAACCTCATGCAAATTGGCTTTCTAAAATGACAAGCAGAATGGGCGTGTCTGAGGGCTGGGTTTCTCCATCTTGTGAGATCAGCAGAATCAGCTAAGGCTTGTTAAAATATTAGATAGCTGAGGCTCTTCCTCCAGGGAATCTGGTTCAGCTCTGGGGAGGGATCCCAGGTGACTCACATGAAAGGGAAACTTTGTCCTGAGGAACTGAGGCAGAAGGCAAAACTCATGCAGGGCTTTGTATGCTACATTTGAATTTTATGTGAATGGTAAGGTGGAGCCACGGAAAGATTTTAAGCAGAGTGGTGATAACATCAGATTTGCATTTCCTAAAGTTCATTTGAGCAGTCCTAAAGAATTGGAAAAAAGTGGGGATTAGCCGTCAAAAAACCAGCGCAAAAAGATCAGCTATGTTATTAAAGGGACTCTGGTTGGGAGAGAATATGGATCAGAACTAGATTATATTCTGCAAAATGGAGAGAAGCAATAGGCTAGAATTTAGTGCAGCATGGCTGTGGGCTTATGAGAAGAGAATTCAAAGATGGTGGCTGGACTTGGGACTTGACCACCAGTGTAGATGAGGGTGATACTCACCTGGATGAGGCAGAGAAGAGAAATACAACACCGAACAAAAAATGATTAATTCAATTTTGGCCATACTTGAAAATAAAGCGTACATAAGGTAACAGCCACATGTCTTTGGGATCTTATAGACATGAATTGAGCACAAAAACATGGATCGGAGCAGAAGCTACAAATCGTTCTCAGGCAACAGGGGCCAGTTACGTTATGGAGCCATTCAAAAGCCTGGGATGAAGACAGTAGTAATCCAGCTGTAAAGGCCCACCCCAAGTTGCGCACATGGCAGGAAGTCAGTCTCAGTATCTGCTCACCTGGAGACTCCTACAAACTCGAGAGAGCTGGATCCCACCAGCAAAGGCCTAAGTTAGGACCCAGAAATCCATTGTTTAAAAAAAAAAAAGAAATTTCCTAAGTGCTTCCCTTGAGTAACTGGGTGTGAGAACTACTGAAGGGGACAGTTGTTTCCAAATTTTGTTGCACATGAGAATCATATGGTGATCTTTTTAAAATTTTTTTTAAATTTTAAATTTATTTTTGAGAGAGAGAGGGAGCAGAAGAGGGACAGAGAGAGAGGGAGACACAGAATTGGAAGCAGGCTCCAGGCTCTGAGCTGTCAGCACAGAGCCCAACGGGGAGCTCACACTCAAGAACTGTGAAATCAGGGCCTGAGGGGAGGTCGGACACTCACCGACTGAGCCACCCAGGTGCCCCCATATGGTGAGACTTTTCAAACTCCAATGTCTAAGTGCTACTCCATGCCAATTAAATCAGCCTGTCTTGGGTAGAGACAAGAGTGGCAGTATTTTTTAAAAGCATCCTTAGGTGATTCCAATGTGTTGTAAAATCTGGGAAGCCTGGGTGGCTCAGACCGATGGGTGGCTGGCTTTGGCTCAGGTCATGATCTCGCCGTTCATGAGTTCCAGGCCCAGTGCTGACAGCTCAGAGCCTGCAGCCTGCTTCGGATTCTGTGTCTCCCTCTCTCTCAGGCCACTCCCCTCCTTGCACTCTCTCTCTCAAAAATAATTTTTAAAAATCTGGGAACTACTGATATGGATTACTAATAACTGGATTGGGCCACATGAAGTATTTATGAACAGTAGCTGAAAGCAGTGCAAAAGCCTAGGCATGAATGTAGTCTAGGAGCCAATCATCAGACCTGCTGAGAAAAGAAGGTGGGCAAAGTTGCCCCACATGACCTTCTCAGAAATGAGTTATAGCAAAGCTCTATGAATATTATAAGTTTAATATGTTCTCCTGAATGAAAATAGTGAAATAAGTAAAGAAGTTTAGGTCCTCTTCTTTCTGTAAATTGACCACTAAAAGGTTCTAAGTGAATTTATTTGAGATTGTACCAGAAGCAGACAAGGGAGACTCGGAGGATGCTTAACAAGCCGTGGGGCACATGGGTCCTTTAAGAGGCAGGCAGGTGCAGGAAAAGACCATGTTTAAGAGGAATGAAAGGCAGGTTAGAGAGGTAGGAGGATGTCACAAGCACGCCAAGAAGGCGCACACATGAGTTGTGTCTTTCCACAGTGTCAGCTTTATTTAATCCTAAAGCTAGGTTAATGTAAAGCAAGTCCAGGATTCCAAACTCAATGGCATTTCCTTACTCATTTCACTTGGTTTCATACATGTCATACCAGGTAAAGCCCAATACAATGTCATTCAACAAACAAGAGACAATGAGGGGAAAGAAGTTAACAAACCAAACGCCAAGTCAGTTGGTAAGCACGCAGTTGGGATGAAGCCTGTGTCAGGTCCCGGGAGGCTCTGGGCATGTGCTGCTTATTATGTTCAAGCAGTGGAGGGCCTCTGCTATGTTCAGAGATCAATCAAGCAGAATCTTTGGTGGTAGTTGCTTTTTTCATGTCGTCAGACACACAAGGGTCAGCGTCTAGAGAGTCTGACAGTTTGCTGCAAAAACCCTTCCTTTTTAAAGGCGTTTAATTAGTCTTGAGACTTTGCTGTCGTCCTCTGGTTCTGCTTGCTGGTTATCAGTTCTGGATGTCATCAGCCTGTGACGCTTCCAACAGTATCTGGTCTGAGCTGCAATGCCCTTGGCTGCTTACGTCACGGCTCGACATAAGTCAACGCTTGACGTGAGTGATTTCATTTTGCTCTCCACAAAGGAAAATCAGCAAGACTAGGATGGTAAAAGTTAGTAGCAGAGAGGGTTTCAAGGATGGAATAATCCAGAGTCAAATGCTGCAGAGCGAGTGTTAGGATATCTGGAAAATATGTCAGTAGGACACATCTCTTCATTCTTGTTAGAAACTATTGGTGGGTAGGAAGCTATTTCTCTTGCAACCTGCTTGATACTCACCACCCTGACCTCATATAAATGGTGCATGATTGAGGGAAAGAGGAGAACTGTTTGATCTCCAACGCTCATGAGCATTGTCCTTTCTCAAGCCCACGCTGCACGTTAGCAAAACTAACAGAAGCATCCTGAAACAGGTCTCTAAAACAACCCAGATGAAAGGAATGTAAGGCAACCTAAGAGCTGTGATTTTAGTTAGGGAGGCGAAGGCTTAGAGGGCTGTGATTGAGACACCTAATCAGTCCTCGGGTCTTTTCTATATCCTACCTCTGCCATGTGTCTCATTCCTGCTCACTCATTCGGCTCCCCACCCACACTGGCCCTGTTAAATCCCTAGTGAACAATTCCCTTTCTGGTCACCGTGCTTCCAGAATCTGGCCCATCCAAGAGCTAATCTTTATGCTAATACTCATGCGGCCCTCTCCTCTTCCCATGACTTTCCCCATCCTGTTCCCTCCCACAGGAATCAACAAAGAGGTTCTGAATCAGATTGCCTCCACGTGTATCCCTGCTTTGCCACTTACCTGTCCTGGGACCTTGAACAAATTAAGTTAAGTCCTCCATACCTTATTTTTATCACCTGTAAAAGGGATAATAACAGTGCTTAGCTAAGGGGAACATTATGAAATTTAAATAAGCTGTACATGGAAAGTATATGGCAACAACTCTGTGACATTAAGCAATTAATCTTGCTCAGATTCCATTTTCTTATTTATAAATGCCTATGCAAATCTTACCTACCTCATATTGTTATGGAGATTAAATTAGAAGATGCACTTAAAATAAATCGGCATAGCATGTGGTACATAGTATTCATCAACAAATTGGAGCCGTTATGTTTTTAAAATCCCAAGTAAAATGGCCCCTCTATTGTGACAGCTTTCATAAGCCCAGTGGAGATACATCGTTTCTTCCTTCATACTCTGCTCTTCATTTTAATTGTAGCATGGAAATTATTTCTCCTTCCTTTCTTTTCTTTCCTCTTTGTATTATTGTGGCTTGTTTACATCTTCTTCTGCTTCCTCTCCAGATTATTAGATTGAAAGCAGAGACTGAGACCGTATTTTACTGATCTCTCTGTTATACATAGTCTAGTACCATGTCATGATTTTTCTTTTCTTTTATGTAAAGTTTTTTTATTTGTTTTGAGACAGAGAAAAATGTGTGAGAGAGGGAAAAACAGAGAGAAAGAGAAGCCCAAGCAGGCTCCACACTATTAGTGCAGAGCCCAATGCAGGGCTAGAACTCATGAACCATAAGACCGTGACCCCAACCAGTCAGATGCTCAACCAACTGAGCCACCCAGCTGCCCCTACCATGTCATGATTTTTAAGTTCACCTAGTAGTTGCTCATTAATTGGAAGTTGAATTACTTCATTTGCACTTTTAAATTGGGCTTTTTTCGCCTTTTAAATATATATTGTAAATTTTAATGACAGTATGGATGCAATAAAAATGTGGGAAAACTCTGTAAATTGGAGTGTAAATTGGAACAATTTTTGGAAGAAAATACGGCACCCAGAGTTCCCAAAATAGGGTACTTGTCAAATAAATTAGAATATATCAATATGATGGAAAAATGTGGAATATTATCTATGTCATATTTTTAAGTGTGTATATAATATATACATATATATGCTGATTATTGAAAGAGCTCTAATGTATCATAAGTATAAAAAGTTATAAAACAATGTAAACTGTATACTCTTCTATGCAAAATTAAAATAAAGATAGATGTGAATTTATGCAGACTTATGCCTTTTAAAATTAGGAATATATAAGTAATTGTTCATATGGAGAGGGTAGTAGGGGAGAGGAAGGAGGGAAACGTTCCATTTTGTAACATTCTACATTGCTTAAATTGTATAATCTTCTATAAGCATTATTCTTTATTAAAATGTTGATGAGAAGGGAGATTAAAGCTAGCCCATTTTTAGTTGTTTTATTCTTTGTACCTCAGTGTATTAAAAAAATGTATTGCAAGAATGTCGCCGTATTGTTTTCAAAATCATATTTTAATAGTTGTTTAAAATTCCATTATATGATACATAATGATGATTTATTAACCTTTTTTGTTGAGTATTTGAATTGTTTACAATGTTTGGGTGATTGTGATACTGAAATAAGTATTTGATTATTTCGTTCTGGGAATGGAATTGCTGAGGTAGTAGTAAAATTTGCCCTTGATAATAACCTTCCAGTAATAGTAGGTCTTAGAATACTCTCAGTGGATGCGCTGAAGGGTTTAAAATGCAACTATGGAATTGGAAAATATGGAAGAGCTGAAATGCTCTGCACAAGAGAGAATTTTAACACCCCTGAGGCAATCAGAGGTGGGGACTAAGAGAGAAATAAGATGTAAGACTTTGTACTCCAAGGATGGACCCTCTCCCTGTTGGAGACTCTTGAAGAAGCTGAATTGTTGGAAAAAGAAAGACAGCATACAAATACAGGAGCCTGAGGCCAGTTACACCATAGAGCATAAACCTAGGAATTAACAGGAACCAGGGGAGGACCTGGGAGTTTCACCAATCAGGGGGCTGGGGATGGAGTCAAATTTAACTAACTAGCAGGACCTTCTACACCCCTCTTTACAGCACACATGCCTCCTCTGAGGACCTCTTGTTACTGGTATAATAGAATCTTGTGATTCATATGACCAAACTACCTCCTGGAGAGGATGTATACGTTCTGCTTTCACCAGACATGGAGGGATCAGCCTGATTCACTGGCCATTTTCAACAGTGGATATTATAGTTTTGAAATCTAAAGCAAGGTAACAGAAAAAAAAGTCTCATTGTTTATTTGCATGGCTTTGAGTTTAGAGAAGTTAACGGTGTTTTAGTATTTGTCCCATTTTATGGAGTGAATAGAAGTCATCAACAGGACCTTCTTCATCATCCCCACAATGACACAGTAGTAACTACCAACTGTGCTGGATATTTTTTAAGGACTCTTATAAATGTTAACTCACTTAAAAATTGACAAAACAAATCTGTAACATAGGTAATACTTTTCCTCTCTTTTAGAGATAAAGAAATCAGAAGTCCGGAAAACCATAACTTGAGCAAGCTAGTAAACAGAAGCAGTTGGATTTGAGCCTGTCCTATAGTCTGGCCCCTAAACTTTCTACCCTGCTGCCTCTCTCCTTTATCCATCCTTTACAAACCTACCACATAGTTCCACTGCTTTTAGCCCCTTTAAAGTGTCAAAGACAAATCCTTCCACTCTCCTTTGGGTTACATTGCTCAATGTCTATAAGCTTAAATCCATCAATTTTCTCCTCTCTTGTTCATCATCAACCTACCCCCACCCTGATATCACAAAAAAGTCACGCTAAGCAGATGAACAATAGCAACAAAACCTGTGAAACATTTATTTCCTTCCAACTACCACAGCTTTTCTTTATGATATTGTCCACTTACAGTCTCAAGTTGCTCACCCACCATTACATCTCAACAGCTTTCTATCTTGCTTCAACCAGCCCACCAAATCTGTATTTGCCAAGTGCATCAATGACCTTAGTTTTCCCAAATTCAGTGGCTCTTTCTTTCACTTAATTTGTATTTGATACAGTTGATCATTCCCTCTCCTCAGTATGCTACACTCTGGTTTTCATTCTATCTTTCCTGTCTCTTTTTAGTCTGATTTGTTAGCAACTCTTCCACACCCAATCTTTAAATCTTAAAACTTTTCTAAAAATTTAGACCTGTGATTTCTTTCCCTGTCACTGTATATGCTCATTCAGCTCGACCACATCCAGCCTCATGGATTTAAAGAATATCTATCTGGTGATATCTCCCTAGGTTATCTTACATGCCAATTCTACTGGACTGTATCTCAGACATCACCTATAAAAATGGAATTTTTTGTTTTCCTCCAAAATCTAAAGACTTTTTTCTATGCCTAGTAAATTCTATGCCTAGTAAATTCTATGAGGTCAGGGACTAAAATTGTCTTTTTGTGTGCTTGTTTTTTATTTTTAGGGACCAATATTGTTTTGATTTTCACTTTATATGTAGAACTTAGCATAGTTATTTATACACAGATGGTGCTCAGTGAATATGTAATGAGTGAATGAATGACTAATTTTTTCTTTGAGTTGATAATTCACAATCCGAACTGTTTTAACCTACAGACTTATAATTGCTTAATAATGTACACTCAGAATTAGTGGAAAAATTAGTATATGTAATTAATGATTTTCAAAACCAGGAAAGGACTTTAGAATTTTTCCATACATAGGTCTCAGAGTAGAAAGGTGACATAGTTCAAATCTCTTGTTCTATAGATGAGAAAGCTAATATTAGTTCCCTTGTCCAATATGGGATCAGTTTTGACAGAGCTGAAAGTGGTATCTTAGGATCTTGTTACCTGGCAGAATACTCCAAGATGTTTCAAATTATTTGTCACTTCACTATACTTGATTTGCATGCTTGTGTGTAGATAGATAGATAGGTAGATAGGTAGGTAAGTAGATAGATGATAGATAGATAGATAGATAGATAGATAGATAGATAGATACACACAGAGTGTTCATACCATGTACCAAAAACATTTTAGTTATCCCCTTACTACTCTCCCAACAGTATCCTCAGAGACTGGAAGAGTGCTTGATACACACTGGGTGGTTAATAAATATTGGCTGAGTGACAAATGAAGTGACAACTAAAATAAACCCTAAATTTCTCGCTTCATAGACATACCACCTATTTTCTTAAACAAACAAATACATAAACAAAAATCCCAGGATGCATAACATGAGAAGTCTGAATGAGATTACAGGCATACTTCATTTTCTTGCATTTCACAGATGTTGTGATGAATGTTTTGTAGCAGCCCTGCGCTGAGCATGTCGGCACTGTTTTTCCAAAAGCATTTGTGAGCTTCATGTCTCTGTGTCACATTTTGGTAATGTTCACAATATATTCAATTCTTTATTATTATGTTTGTTACAGTGATCTGCGATCAGTGATTTTTGATGTTACTACTGTCATTGTTGTGGGACACCACTGGATAAAGGTGTGTTTTGGCTGCTCTCCCAACAAGCTAGTCCCCCATCTCTCTGCCTCTCCTCAGGTTTCCTCATTCCCTGAGACACAACAATATTGAAATTAGGCCAATTAGTAACCCCACAATGGCCTCTAAGTGTTCGAGTGAAAGGAAGAGTCACACATCTCTCCTTTTAAATCAAAAGCCAGAAGTGATTGAACTTAGTAAGGAAATCATGTTCAAAGTTGAGATGGGCCTAAAGCTAGGCCTCTTGTGCCAAACAGTCAAGTTGTGAATGCAAAGGAAAAGTTCTTGAAGGAAATTAAAAGTGTTCCTCCAATAAACACACTAATGATAAGAAAACAAGATAGCTGATTGCTGATGGGAGAAAATTTGAGCGATTCGGGGAGATCAAACCAGCCACAACATTCCCTTCAGCCAAAGGCCAGTCCAGAGAAAGGCCCTAACTCCCTTCAATTCTGTGAAGGTTGAGAGAGGTGGGAAAGCTGCAAAAGAAAAGTGTGAGGCTAGCAGAGGTTAGTTCATGAGATTTAAGGAAAGAAGCCATTTCCATAGCATAAACGTACAAGCTGAAGTAGCAAGTGCTCTTGTAAAAGCCGCAGCACGTTATCCAGAAGGTCTAGCTAAGATCATTAATGAAGGTGGCTACACCAAACAGTAGATTTTAAATATAGACAATACAGCTTGAGATTGGAAGATGATGCCATCTAGGACTTTCATAGTAAAGAGAAGTCAATGCCTGGCCTCAATGCTTCAAGGGACAAACTGACTCTCTTGTTAGAGGATGATGCAGTTGGTGACTTTCAGTTGAAGCCAATGCTCATTTATAATTCCAAAAATTCTAGGGTCTTTAAGAATTATGCTAAATCTACTCTGCCTGTGCATTGTAAGTGGAACAACAAAGCCTGCCTGACAGCACATCTGTTTACAAGATGATTTACTGAACATTTTAAGCCCATGATTGAGACCTACTGCTCAGAAAAAAAGATTTCTTTCAAAATATTACTGTCCATTGACGATGCACCTGGTCACCCAAGAGCTCTGATGGAGATGTACAATGAGATTAATGTTGTTTTCATACCTGTTAACACAGTATCCATTCTGTGGCCAAGGATCAAGGGGCAATTTTGACTTTCAAGTCTTATTATTTAAGAAATATATTTAGTAAGGCTATACCTGCCATCGATAGTTCTTCCTTGGATGGATGTGGGCAGAGTACATTGAAGGACCTTCTTGAAAGGATTTGCCATTCTAAATGCCATTAAGAACATTTGTGATTCATGTTTGCAATTTGGGCAGAAGTCAAAATATCAACATTAACAAGAGTTTAGAAGATGTTGATTCTAACCTTCATGGATGACTTTGAGGGGTTCAAGACTTCAGTGGAGGAAGTAACTGCAGATGTGGTCACATAGCAAGAGAATGAGAATTAGAAGTGGAACTTGAAGATATAATTGAATTGCTGCACTCTCGTGATCAAACTTAAATAGACAAGGAGTTGCTTTTGATGGATGAACAAAGAAACTGGTTTCTTGAGTGGCATCTGCTGCTGGTGAAGATACTGTGATGATTGTTGAAATGACAACAAAAGAATTTAGGGGGCCTCTGGGTGGCTCAGTCAGTTAAATGTCCAACTCTCAACTTAGGCTCAGGTCATGATCTCACAGTTCATGTTCATGGGTTTGATCTCCACGTTGAGCTTCACATTGAGTCCCATATGAGGCTTTGTGCTGATAGTGTGAAGCCTACTTGGGATTCTCTTTCTCTCCCTCCTTCCCTACTCCTCCCCATCTCTCACTCACTCTCAAAATAAACAAGTACATTTTAAAAACTTTAGAATGCTACATAAACTAAGTTGATAAATCAATGGCAGCAGTTGAGAGGATTGACTCCAGTTTGAAAGAAGCTCTACTTTAGGCAAAATGCTATCAAACAGAAAAGTCATTCCTGAAAGGAAGAGTCAATTGATGCAGCAAATGTCATTGTTGTTTTATTTTAAGAAATTGCCATTGGGCTTACTGCTGTCAGCACAGAGCTGGCTTTGGATCCTCTGCCCCTCTCATGCCCCTCCCATGCTCATGTTTTCAAAAATAAAATAAACATTTAAAATATATATATTTCTATCATACATGAACTTCTATTATCTCTTTATTCCTGGCCCCAACCAACCAGTGATCCACTCTCTGTCATTTTTGATTAGTTTTACTTATTTTAAAATTTCATATAAATGAAGGCATATATTCTTTTGTGCTTGGCTTTTCCTATTCAGTATGATGTTTTATATGTTTTACATGCAAGTATCAGTGATGCACTTCTTTTTTTGCTCTTAGTGTTACATTTACTGGACATACCATCCATTTTGTTTTTAATCCATTCCCTGAACTGTTTTCAAACATTTGAGTTATCTCAGGGTTTGGGATATTATTAATAAAGCTGCTTATAATCATTCACCTACAATCTTGTGTAGGCATTGTTCTCATCTCTCATAGCTAAACTTCTAGAAGTGCAATTGATAGAACATGGAGTAGGTATACATTTAATTTAATAGAGATGGTCACACTGTTTTCCAGTGTGGTTGTACAATTTTATCTGAGAGCTTCATTTGTTTTCTATCTTTCTAAATGTTTGGTGTGGTCAATCTTTATCATTTTAGCTATTCCAAGGGATGTGTGTGTAGTACTATTACACTATGGTTTCAGTTTGTGTGTCCCTAATGCTTAATGATGGTGAGAGTTTTTGTATGTATGCCGCCTGTCCATCTTCTTTTTACTGTTATGTAATATTACATTGCATGAACACACCATAGATAGTTGTACATTCATATATTTTGAGGTTCAGTTATTGGGTGTGTACACATATGTTTCTTCCTAACCAAATGTCCTTTCCATCATTATGAAATATTTCTTTTTATCTCTGGTAATAATCTTTGTCTTAAAGTCTACTTATGTTATCAGCATAATCCTTCCAGTCTTCTTATGCTTATTCTTTGCACGGTCTATTCTTTCTATTTACATTCAACCTAATTTTATTTTTATATAATATGCTTTTATATTTTAAATGTGTCTCTTATAGGTAGGAGCTAGTTGGATCTTTTTATTTATTTATATTTGGGGTCCAATCTGACAATATCTTTCTTTTAATTGGAAGTATTTAGGCTTCAATTGACATCTCATATAATTAGTCATAATTATATAATTATATCTCAATTAACATCTCATATAATTACTGATATAGACGGATTTAGTCATCCAATTTATTGATTCTGGGTTTCTTCATACTCTTTTTTTAATCCTCTATTCCCCCCCTTTCTGTCTAATTTTGGGTTATTTCAATATTTTTCAGTATCCCATTTTAATTTATCTATTGGTTTTTTAGATATACTTTGCATAATTTTTAGGCTTGATCTAGGGATCTTTATCATCGTTGTTCACAGTCTACTTAAAGTTAATATTGTACTAACAACATCATGTAGAATATAGAAAACTTTCAAAAATAATATTATTGCTTAACTTCCCCCTTCATTCTTTATGTTACAGATATTATTTGTGTTATATTTTTTACATTGAAAACAACACATGACAATATTATACTTTGTTCTTTAAAAAGTCATATATATTCTAAAACACACAAGAGAAAAAAACAGACCTTTTTTCATTTAGATATTTATCACTTCTAATATTTACTAATTGATCTGAAATTCAAATTTCCCTCTAGCCTCACTTGTTCAGGCTGGAGGACTATTTTTAGCATGTTTTATCGTGCAGGGCTGGTTTGCAACAAATTCTTTGTTTTCCTTTATATGAAAATGTTTTAATCTTGTCTTAATCCTGAGGGATATTTTGGCTGAGTATAAAATTCCAGGTTGATTTTTTTTCCCCAGCTCTTTGTAGATGTTGTTCCATGTCATCTGGCCTCCATGGTAATCATGAAGATAATAAACCTGCAGTCTTTAAAATCACTGCTACTCCTTATGAATATGTCTTTTTAAAAATTTTCCAAGTTTATTTATTATTTTGAGAGAGAGACAGAGAGAAAGCAAGGGAGGGACAGAGAGAAAGGGAGAGAGAGAAAATCCCAACCAGGTTCTGCACTGTCAGTGAGGAGCCCAGTGTGGGGTTGGAACTCACAAACCACGAGATAATGATCTGAGCCTAAACCAAGAGTCTAACCGACTGGGTCCTACAGGAATCCCTGAATATGTCATTTTTAAGTCACTACTCTTCAGATTTAAGAAGCAAGGTCTTTAGTGCTTATGGAGTTTGATTATGCTGTTTCTAGAAATGGTTTTCTTTGAATTCATTCTATTTGAAGTTCCCTGAGCACTTGAATCCGTTTATGTACATGTTTCACACAATTTAGGAGGTTTTTGATGATAATTGCTTCAGTTATATTTTCTATCCCAAACTCTTTCTTGTCTTCCTTGGATTCCAATTATATGTACATCTAACCTTTTGATATTTTCTCACACATCCTTGAGTCTCTTTCTTTTTTATCTTTTTTCTCTCTGTTCTTCATATTGGAAAATTTCTACTATCTCAAGTTCAATAATTTTTTTTGTCATCTATATTCTGCTAGTGAGTTTACCCAGTGAAATTTTTTTATTTCTGTTATATTTTACTTCTAAAACTTTCCATTTGTTTTTTTTGTAATATATTTCTCACTGAGATTTCCATTATTTCATTAATTTCAGATGTTTTCATTCTTTATTTCATTGAAAGTTATAAGTACTACTATAAAAGTCTTGTCTGGTGATTCTGATATCTTGATAATCTCAGAGTTTGTCTCTGTTGATTGTCTTTTCTCCTGAGAATGGATCATATTTTTCTGATTATTTTTATGGCAAGTAATTTTGATTGTATCCTGGACATTGTTACTCATATGATGTGTAGATTTTGAGTTCTGTTTTAATCCTCTGGAGAATGTTGATAATTTTATTTTAGCAGACAATTAACCAAGTTGGTTTCAGATGGTAACCTCTCCTTACTTTTTTTTATTCCAAATCTCAATTTATTTCTTTGAATTTTTGCTGCCCTGGATCTGTTTCATGTACATGAGGATAGGAGGAGTCTTCATGTATTCATAGGAAAAACTAAGTGATTCTATTTTCCAGCTATTTCCTGCTCAAGATTCTTCTTCATCCTCTAGACACCTTAGGCTATTTTCCATCTTTCCTTTATCAAGAAATATGTCAGAGTTTCTCCGGGAAACTTAGCTCTTCATAGTGTTCCATGACTGTGTCTCTATCTTTGAAAAACTGCAAATAATAACAACAACAGCAACCATCACAGCAAACTGGTCCCTGTGCCAGATATTTATTGAAGTTTAATTCCTCTCCATGCTATGCTTGTTTTTCTCTTACTATTCAGAGCTCTAAGATAGTTGTTTTAAATATTTTGTCTATAGCTTATCATTGCTATCAATGGAAGGGATGCTTTTTAAAAATTTTTAATGTTTATTTATTTTTGAGAGACAGAGAGTAAGTAGGGGAGGAACAGAGAGAGAGGGAGACACAGAATCAGAAGCAGGCTCCAGATTCTGAGCTGTCAGCACAGAGCCCAATTCAGGGCTTGAACCCACAAACTGTGAGATCATGACCTGAGCTGAAGTCAGACACTCAACCCACTGAGCCACCCACGTGCCCCAGGAGGGATGGGTTTTTAAGGGATTTACATTGTGTTGATAGAATTGGAACTGATTTGAATGATGTTTTTTGAAAATCAGGAGATTTTAATTTTGATAATTTCTAAATTATTATTTTAAAATTTTATTGTTGGCAGGTTCTATATTTATCTTATCTTTGCCTACCTAAAATATCATGAAGGCTTGCACTTATGATTTCCTTGAGAAGATGTATGTTTTGGGGTTTTCTTGTGATTTGTTTCAAGTTATTATCTATATGTGATTCAGGGTAAGGATCAAGATGTATTTTTCCCCTACATGGATAATCAATTTTTTTCTTAATTTTTAAATATTTATTTATTTATTTTGGGAGAGTGAGAGAGATAGGGGGAGGGAAAGTAGGGGAGGAGGATTGAGAGAAGGAAACAAAGAGACAATCCCAGGGAGCAGGCTCCATGCTGCTGAAATCAAGAGTGGTACACTTAACTGACTGAGCCATCCAGAGACCCCAGATATTCCTTTTTCTAACATAATTTGTTGAAAAGGCTCTTCATTCTTCATTAAACTATTTTTGGAGCTACTTTGGGAATCTAACTGATCATATATATATGGATTGTCTTCTGGACTCTATTCTCTTCCATTCCTCTATATATCTATCTTTATACATATTCCTTCCATTTTGATTAATTTAACTATTGTTAAATCTTGAAACCAGGAAGTGGAAGCCCTTCAATTTTCCTTTCCTTTTCAAAATTATTTCAGGCTATTTTAGGTCTTTTGTATCTCCCTAGAAATTTTAGAATGAGCTTATTAAATTCTTTTTTTAAACTTTCAAAGCATTTATTGGGACTACATTAAATCCATAGATCAATTTGGGGAGACATAACATAATAATAATATTTGTTTTCCCAGTCCATTAACATGGTTTATCTTTACATATATTTAGGCATTTTAAATTTCTTTCAGTAGCATTACACAGACTTTAGTATGTAGGTTTGGCACATATTTGATTAAATATACCCCTAAGTATTTCACTTTTTAAATTATCTTTTTAATGTTTATTTATTTTTGAGAGAGAGAAAGAGAAACAAGGAGCCAGAGGTGAGGGGGGAGCAGAGAGAGGAAGACACAGAATCTAAAGTAGGCTCTCACTGACAACATAGAGCCCAAAGCAAGGCTTGAACTAATGAACCATTGATCATGTCCTGAACCAAAGTTTGATGTTCAACCAACTGAGCCACCCAGGCACCCCAGTATCTCACATTTTTGGTACTGTTGTAGACTATATTAAAATTTTTTTCAAGTGTTATTGTTAACATAGAGACATTTTATTCAGTTTTGCATATTGACTTGTATCTTGCAATATGACTACATAAACTGTTATTTCTAATAATTTTTGGTGGGTTCTTTAAGAATTTTTGCATACATGAGTATACAATCATATCATCTGTGAATTAAGACAACTTTACCTTTTTAATCTGTATACTTTTTTCCCGTCTTATTGAACTTGCCAATAAAACGTAATATATTATTAAATAGTAATGGTGAGAGTGCACAGTTTTGTCCTGTCCTTGATCATAGAAAAGAGGCATCCTGTCCTTCAGCAAGATATGTGATATTAGTTGTAGAGTTTTATAGAAAACCTTTATTAGTTTAAAGAAATTCCCTCTTGTTGCTAATTTACCAAGAGTGTTTTTCCCTATTTGGTGTTGAATTTTGTCCAATGCTTTTTCTGCATATGTTGAGATGATCATATGATGTGTTCTTAATATGATAAAGTATCTTGACTGATTTTGAATATTAAATCAGACTTGCATTCCTGAGATAAACACTAATTTGTCATGATATATCTTTATTCTATGTATTATTGCTTTTGATTTGCTAGTATTTTTGTAAAAGAGTTTTAATTTGGGGAAGTTAGGTTAAAAGGAATATCAGTGTGTAATTTTCTTATCTGGCAATGTCTTTGTCTGGTTCAATCTCAGAAGAATTATTTTCTTATAATATGATTTAGAATGTGTTCTTTCCTCTTCTGTTTTTTAAATGAGTTTGTTTAGAATTGTATTTCTTTTTAAATGTTTGATGCAATTCATAGTGAAACCATCTGGCCCAGAGTTTTGTGGCATAAGTTTAAATTACATGTTTAATATCTGTAACAAATATAGAGCTATTTAGAATTTCTATTTCTTCTTGAGTCATATTTGGTCATTTAGATCTTTCATGGAATTTGTTTATTATACATATTTTTAAAAATAAATGTTTGTTCATTTATTTACTAAATAAACATTTAAAAGTTTATTTATTTTCAGAGAGACAGTGCAACTCGAGGAGGGGCAGAAAGAGAGGGAGGCAGAGAATCCCATGCTGTCAGCATGGAGCCTGATACAGGGCTTGAACCCATGAAACTGTGAGATCATGAACTGAGCTGAAACCAAGAGTCAGATACCTAACCAACCGAGGCATCCAGGAGCCCCTTTGTTTACTCATTTTTGAAAGAGAGAGAGAGAGAGAAAGAGAAGGAGCACACATGCACATGCACATGAAGTGGGGGAGGCAGAGAGAGAGGGGGACAGAGGATCAGAAGCAGGCTCACACTGACAGCTCTGAGACAATGTGGAGCTCTAACTCATAAACTGTATTATGACCTGAGCAGAAGTCAGATGCTCAACTGACGAAGCCACCTAGGCATCCTTGTTCATTTAATTATCAAATTTCTTCTCCTAAAGCTGTTCATTAGATTTCCTTTTGTATTTTTTTTTTAAAAAATCTACAGTCATTTTCCCTCATTTACTCCTGTATTTCTGATATTGGCAATTTTAATTTCTGTTGTGATTTTTTTTTCTTGGTCAGCAAAATAGTGGTTTGTGCATTTTGTTGATTTTTTTCAAAGAACTACCTTTGTTTTACTAATTTTCTTTATTGTTTGCCCCTTTCCTATTTCATTGCTGTCTGTTCTTATTGTTACTATTCCCTTCCTGCAAATTTACTCTTGATTTAATTGTTTCATCTTTTACTAGTTTCTTAGGGTAAAAGCATAGGTGATTAATTTTAGACCATTTTTCCTTTTCTAATATAGGCATATAGGGGCCCCTGGGTGGCTCAGTCGGCTAAGTATCCAGCTTCCTCTCAGGTCATGATCTCACAGTTCATGGGTTCCTGCCCTGCATCGGGCTCTGTGCTGACAGCTCAGAGCCTGGAGCCTGCTTCAGATTCTGTGTCTCCCTCTCTCTCTGACCCTCCCCTGCTCACAAGGTCTCTCTCTGTCTCTCAAAAATAAATAAAAAACATTAAAAATATTTTTAAAAAGTTATTTCTAAGTATCGCTTTAGCTGCATCATATAAATCTTGTTTGTTGTATTTACATTTTTTATTCAGTTAAAATATATTGTAATTTCTCTTATGGCTTCTTTTTGACTATGAGTTATTAGTGTGTTGTTTATTTCCAAATAACTTGAAGTTTTCCACATATTTCTGTTACTGATTTCTAATTTAATCTCACTGTTATTAAATAATATACTACGTATAAGTTTTTGTTGTTGTTCTACTTCATTGAGATATGATTGACATATAACATTGTGTAACTTTAAGGTATATAACACGTTGATTTGATAAACATACATTGAAGATGATTACCATTGCAGCATTAGCTAACATACTATGTATATTTTCAATCTACATCTCAGAGCCTGCTTTTATGGCTCAGCATATCATCTATTTTTTCCATAATATTTTCCCCCTTAATATTTTATTGTCAAATTGTTTTCTATACAACACCCAGTGCTCTTCCCCATAAGTGCCCTCCACCATCACCACCACCTCTTTTCCCCCCTCCCCCTTCCCCTTCAACTCTCAGTTCATTTTCAGCATTCAATAGTCTCTCAAGTTTTGCATCCCTCTCTCTCCCCCACTTTCTCTCCCTCCTCCGCTCCCACTGGTTCTCCATTAGGCCTCTCCTGCTTTCCTGTTAGACCTATGAGTGAAAACATATGGTTTCTGTCCTTCTCTGCCTGGCTTACTTTGCTCAGCATGACACCCTCAAGGTCCATCCACTTTCCTACAAAGGGCCATATGTCATTCCCTCTCATTGCCATGT
>NC_043706.1:112248742-112289224 GCF_006229205.1 Suricata suricatta | reverse complement strand
TTGAGCAGTTCTGTGGCTGTGACTTCCTCCTGGAAGTTCTTCAGGGGAGAGTTTCTTCGTTTTGTCATTTTTGCTAGTTTTCTGTCTCTTGTCACCTTTAGAAAGCTCGTTGTGCACTGTGCACCTATTAATATTTCTCTGTTAAAGGAGGCTTATTGACTGTCCAGGGCCTGTCGTTTCAGGAAATATTCTCTTAATGGTGTCTCTCAGTTTCTCTTGTTGTGCCTGTGAGTATTTTAATTCCCTACTCTGCAATATGTGGGACTTGCCTTCGTGCACACTTTGGCTTGTTTCTTGGTGTAGTCCTAATAAGGAAAACAGACAGACAAACACAGAGGGAACAGAAGCACACATACACACAGACAAATCAAAGAAAAAAACACATTAAAGGAGGGAAAGAAAAGAAAGAAAATGGGAAGGAAAGAGTTGAAAAGAAGAGAAGAAGAGAAAATAAAAAGAAAATAGAAAGAAGAAAAAAAATATAAAAAACATATAAAAGGGGGTCGGAGACAAGAAAGGACAGTAGACAGTTTAAAAGTGTATGACCAGTTGAGGGGAGAGGTAAGGATGAGATACAGCAGAATATATCTGGGTTGCAAGAAGGTGAAAAAGTAAGGGAGAAAGGAGAAAGCAAAATAAGGAGTAAAAATTTAAAAGAATTAATAAAGAAAAAGGAAAAAAGTAATAATAACAAAGAAATAAGTACGAAAAAAGTGAAGAAAAAAAAATTTTTTATATATATAAAAAAAGAAAAGCAGCAGCTCCCCCTCATTGATAGGCGTGGTTTGATGTGATAGGTTTTGGAGGCTGCTCTCAGAAGCTCCACCTTGGTGTCTATGGAGATTAGAATGGTGGCACACCAAGCAGGATAGGCCACTCTAATGAGTCCAATCACCTTGGGCCGCAGTTGAGCCGAGTTGTATTTTCCAGGCTCGCCTCGGTTCAAAGTTCCAGTCCGTGCACTTTTGTGCTATCACAGATGAAATGTATTTGTTTTGGTGGCTGGCTTCTTAGGGGGAGGAATCCGTTTGTCTTGGCTCAGGCAGGGATTTCAGCTGCCCCTGCCTGAGGCGAAATGAGCAGCAGGAGGTGAAGTGCACACCTTCACAGACCCAATTGTGGAGTCCCCACCCCCAGCCAGGATCGTGATTGCAATGGGGGAAAGAAAAAAAAAATTGAGTCCCTCTTGGCTTCCGATAGCTGTTGCTCAAGGCGCTGTGCCCCGCTGGAAATGAGCTGGGAGCTCCTGCAGCCTAAGCGCGCACCCAGGCCTCCATGCACTGCCGACTCCCTGTCGGGGGTTGCATAGGTGTGGGCCCTATTTTTTCCTGTGGGCACCCGGGATTCGGGATTCGCGCAGCCAGTGCAGGGGATGAGATGTGACGTGGAAATGCGGTGCATGGTCTCATTCCCAAAACCAAGTTCAAAGTGTGCGCCCCTGGCGCAGTCGCAGCTGCCGCTGATTCCCAGCCAAGGTGGCTTAGGGCTGGAAGCTGTTCCTTGCCTTGCGCCACCTGGGTTCAGGATTCCGGCTACCCAGCAGTTATCTATGGAGTGTGTTTCTCTCTCCAAGCACAGCAAAGCGTTCTTTACCTCTTCCCCAGATACAGTACTATGAGCGTTTTCAGACTCTCTCTTCCCTTTGTCTCTCCAGCTCTGCTCACTTGCCCCGCGTTGGGCTGGGGCTCCTGCCTCCCCTGCCTGTCCCGGGCTGGCCTGTTTTCAGATCTCCCCAGTTCGCACTCACTCACTCAGGTATCCTGGAGGTTCTTTTCTTTCTGGAGTCTGTATTTTCTCCTTCTGCTCTTGCAGATGAGAGTAATGTCCTTCTCAGTTCGATAGATGGGGTGGACGGAATTACAGAGCTCCCTTCCTCTCTGCCATCTTGGCTCCACCGCATATCATCTCTTTTAATTAGTATTTTTTGTACACTGGAAAAGAATGTGTATTCTGCCTATGTTTGATACAGCATTCTCTAAATATCAATTAGGTCAAGTTGGTTGATAGTGATGTTCAGCTTTTCTATATTCCTGCAAAATGTATTTCTATTTAATTTGTCAATTCTTGAGACAGTATTAAAGCCTTCAACTTTCATGTATTTTAGCTATTTCTTCTTTCATATCTGTCAATTTGGGCTTCATATATTTTAAGTTCATTAATATGTACATACATATTACAGATTTATATATTTTTTTGATAATTTTCTCTTTTTATCATTTTGAAATTTTATTCTGTCTTTGGCAATATTCTTTATTCCGTGAACTATTTGTTCTGATATTAGTATTGCTACTCCAGCTTTCTTATGATTAGTGTTTGCATGTTATACCTTTTTACTTTCAACCTATCTTTATCTTTATATTTAAGGTGCTTTTGTTCATAGACACTACATAACTGGGTCTTGCTTTATATCCAGTCTGACAGTGTTTGCCTTTTAATTGCAATGTTTAGATCATTTATATTTAATGTGATCAATGCAACAATTTGATTTCATTCTACAATGATATGATTTCCTTGACCCTTTGTTCCATCTGTTCTTGATCTTAGGTCTCTTTTCCTGTCTTCTTTTGCATTTTCACTATTTTGTTTTATCCTTATTTTTGGATTTTTATCTACACCTCTTTATTTTATTTTTAAGTGATTATTCTATGAATTGTCATATATATTTTTATTTTTTCACAGCCTTCTTTCATATAATATTATACCACTCCACCTTCAATGTAAGAACAGTATATTATTTCCATTTCTCTGTCTGTCCTTTTTATTATTTTCATACATTTCACTTTTGACTAATTAGATATATTGCTATTATTTTAATATGTATTAATGTATGTAATATGTAACAATGTATTATTGTAATACATTGTTATTATTTTTTCTTTACTAGCTGATTATCATTTGGTAACATTAAGGGGTGCCTGGGTGGCTCAGTAGGTTAAGTATCCAATTTCGGATCTATCTATCTATGGTTCATGGGTTTGAGTCCTGCATCAGGCTCTGAGCTGACAGTTCAGAGCCTGGAGCCTGCTTCAGAGTCTGTGTCTCCCTCTCTCTCCCTGGCTCATGCTCTGTTTCTCTCTGTCTCAATAACAAATAAAATACAATATATAAATAAATAAATAATAAATAAACTACAAATAAAAAATTTTAAAAAAACATGAGAAGTAAAGCCTTTTATATATACTGACATTTATAATTTTTATCGTTCTTCTTTTCTTTGTATAGATATAAGTTTCCTTTAGTGTTAAATATTTTTACTGAATGTAGAACTCTAACTTGTTAGTAAGTTATCTATCTCTTTTTTTGTTAACTATCTTTTTTTCAAACCCTTTGTCCATTTTACTCTTTGTCCATTTTGAGCTCACTATCCTTTTATTATTAGTTGTAGGAGATATTTATAGATGATGATTACCAATTTCTTATATGCTTTGCAAACGTTTCTCCCCAGTGTGTGGCTTTGCCTATCTATTTTAATAAAGTCATTTGATAAACAGTTATTTTTAAAATTTGGCCAAATTTTATTTTATGCTAATTACTTTCTATGACCTCAGAAAACTTTGCCTACCATCAAATTACAAAGCTATTGTCGTATTTTGAGGGCTCCTGGATGGCCTGGGCAGTTAAGCGACCAGCTTCGGTTCAGGTCATGATCTCACCATGCAGGACGAGTTCAAGCTCTGCATCAGGCTCTGTGCTGACAGCTCAGAGCCTGGAGCCTGCTTCAGATTCTGTGTCTCCTCTTCCCTCTGCCCCTACCCCCCCCCCCACTCACACTCTGTCTCTGTCTCTCTCTCAACAAAATAAATATTAAAAAAACAAATCTATGTCACATTTTTCTAAAAACATACAGATTTGATTTTTACATGTAGTCTATGATCCATATTAGCTATTTTGTGTGTGTGTGTGTGTGTGGTTTTTTTTTTCTTTACAGATATCTCAAGGTTTCTTTAAAATTTCTTTAAACCTAGTGAGTGTTATTTTAGATTTTGTGATTGATAAATCTAATACCTGAAGTCTTTGTGCATCTGTTTCTGTTGTTCGTTGTTTCTGTTGGTTCTCACTTAGAGAGTTTCATTTTCTTTTTTCCCCTTTATCATTTATTATGTATGGAATATTATATTTGCAAAATTTTTGTAGAAGTAGTCTGAGACTTGTCATGAAGGTAGCTTCTTCTAGAAAGGATTTATATTTGCTTCTGTCAAACACTTGGGGGCACTGCCAGACTATGGCTATGTTAAACCACTTCAAGTAATTTGAACTTGGGCTTTAACAACACTCAGGAGTTTTGTTTTAATGTCTGGTTCACCCTTACCCTGATGATATCGCCCAATGGGATTACCAGCTTATTGTTGGGGAAGCTCCTGCCTTGGATGAGTTACGGGTTTTTGTTTCCTCTCCCCTCACCCCATGAGTTGTCAAAATGAAGCTACATTTCAAGGATCAGAATGTGATCAAAGAGCAAAGTCATTTTTGAATTAATGAAATTATCTTTTTTTTTTTTCAGTTTGGGCCTAGAAATTTTCACTATCTCATCATATCTTCCATGCGTTGATAAAGTTGTTTTTTACATTTTATCCAGGCTCTTTAGTGATTTCCATCAGGAGTTGATCTATTCAGAAATCGTCTGAATAGCACAGTCTGCAATTGCTGTCTGACCAGTTTCCCCCCCTCAAATGTTTAACAACTTAGTCAACAACATTTGTTGAAAAATGCATGTTTTGCACACAGGTTTCAAATATCATATTTATGTTTTTCTCAGCAAATGCATTCATCTGTTTCTGACTCTTTTCTCTATTGCAGTCCTTTCTCATTATTCCCAGTGGAGACCACCACAGGAAGCCTGCCTATGCCAACTCCTTTGCTTGGTCTTCTGTAAATAATAGACTAGATTTTTCAGGTGATAGGAAAGTATCTGTTTCAAATGTTGGCCTAGGACAATCTCATGTATTGCTCATGGGAATGTAAAATAGTATGTGCTTTATAGGGGAGAATTCAACTATATCTTTAAAAAATCATGTATGGGGGTGCTTGGGTGGCTCAGTTGATCTCAGGGTTCCTGGGTTTGAGCCCTGCGTCAGGCTCTGTGCTGACAGCTCAGAGCCTGGAGACTGCTTCGGATTCTGTGTCTCCCTCTCTCTCTGCTTCTCCTCCGCTCATGCTCCATCTCTCAAAAATAAATAAACATTAAAAAATTTAAAAAATTAAAAAATTAAAAATTATGTATGCACTTAGGCTTTTTTGCAGAAACACCACTTATAAGAATTTATCTCAACGTTACACCTCAAAAAAATTAAAAAATATTTGCAATATTATTTATTGCAGCATTGTGTGTAATTGGAAAATATTGAAATGACCTAAATGCCAATACATAAGAAATTGGTTAAATAAACTATCATACATTCATGCAATTATAAATTACAAAGCTGTAAAGAGTGAGAAGGATCTCTATGAACCTACATAGACGTCTATGGAACACAGTTTAATGGAAAATGCAAAGTGCAAAAACGTTTATATAGTATGCTACCTTTCATGTAAGAAGAAAAATAAGAAATATACACATATGTACCTATTTTTGCCAAGAGGAACACATAAAAATAAACTTATAAAATCGGTTTCCTTTAGAGATTGATGGGAACTGGGTGAACCATACAATATTTTAAATATTCAAAACATTAAAGTTAAAAGGGCAAAAATCACTAATTAGTCTGTAAACAAACAAAGAAACCTAAAGGTATGTCAAAATAGTAAAATAATTACTCAGATAAAACATAATTCAAGGAGCGTTGAACACAGTCCTTTATATATCTTCTATAGGATATAGTCTATTAAAAAAATGAGTTTTATACTTTACTCAGTAACAACTTTGTTGCTGTTAGTGGCATTGGTGTTAACTGCAAAATTCTATTACATGTGTTTATAGGAGACAGCAGATAAGTAAATATTTTGGCTTCATTGGGAGCAGAGTTTTCACTGAGGGAGAAAGGAGATATATAAAATGTGATATTGGGGAAGGGGAGAAAAGAAAAAGTACATAGTCCCAGAGTATTTCCCCAGATACTTATTAATTACAAAGAAGAAAAATGAAAACTTTATATGGAGAAACTGACAAACACCAATTTAAGAGATTAAAATCAGCATTACCAATATGAGAACAAACTCATATCAGAGGCCTTACAATACAAGGCACTGAAAAGAACATACCACAATTTCTGTACTAGTTCTATCAAAAATGAATAACCTGCATCTAATAATCAGGAAATCAGACATACACAAGTTGAGAAAGAATGTATAAAACAAATGCCTTGTGTTCTTCAAAAATATCAATGTGAAATACAGACAGAGGCTGAGGGACTGTTCCAGATAAAACTCGCTGAAGAGACATGACCACTGGGTGCAGCTCATGATCCTATATTGCATCCTGGATAAGGGAAAGACTGGGGATTATTGAAATATTGACTATACTTAAATTGACTATATTGAAATATTGACTACAACAAAATTTATTCTTGTTAATTTTCCAATTTTATAAATGAACTTTACTATAATCACAGAAGTTAGTGTCTTTGGCTTTAAGTTATACACACGGAAATATTTAGTGCTCAAGAGGTGTGATGACTGTATCTCACTCTAGAATAATTTTAAGGTAATAAAATGTGTATAATATGTATGTGTCTATTTATATAATATATATGTAAGCATACCTATATGGAAAAGAGTGTGTGTGCTAAAGCAAGTGTGCAAAAATGTTAACAGTGGTGAATGTGAGGTTTTTAAAATATAAGCCATAGGAATCTGATTTTAAAATATAAGCCATAGGTAATCAGATTTGGGCCTAGAATTTTCAGTTTATGAAGAACATGCCTTACTGCTTCAATGTACTTTGTGTAGTATATTGTCTAGAAGATGATTAACTAAAGCCCAGAGTGTGGCAGACCAGAACATGGTGCAGAGACTACTTTAGGAAATTGGTCAAAAGGGACTCTTAGTTAGAAATAGATGTATTAAAGATTCAAGGGAATACAATTTCAAACTCATCAAATGGGCAATGATTAAAAATCTTCCAATTCAAAGAGCTGAAGAAATGGAAATTCTCATACACTGCCGGTGCAAAGTGGTATATTGGTTCAATCATTTTGGAGATTCAATTAGTTATGTATCAGTCTGAATCTAAACAGGATATAGACACCACATGGTTATTTGAACAAGGCAAGTTTAATAGCATAGTTACTCTAATTCTCAGTTAGAATTAATAAGGGCTTGGTAGTAAGAAATGAACTCTAAAAGAACGGCAGATATGGAAGCAACCACAACCCTTAGGGCTGAGATAGATGCCCAAGGAAGAAAGAGCTCGCACCCTTGAGACCAGGGATCCAGACCATGTTAGAGAGGACACACTGTGGCTGATGGATGACAGAGGATTCATTGTGATGCCACACCAGTGGAACTTGCTGGAGATTGGCCCTCTGGAACCTGCCAGAAATCCACCTTGAGAACACTGAAGAAAGCTGTTCACCGAAAGAGGTGTCATGCCAGAGGCAAAACCACCTGAGGGGTCTTGCAGGCGAAGCTTCTGGCTAGTGGGTGCTGCAGGCTGCAATCCGCGGAGTCTGGGGCTGGAGTAGGTACCCCTGCTGCAGAAGCCAAATGCGGGAGAGGCTGCCTGTGCATGAGGAGCTTGGTCTTGGGGAAGCCGTCTGCACTGCAGCAGTTGCCAAACAGGCACACCAGAACCAGGAAGCAAATTCCTTTCCTCCTGCAATGCCTCTCTCTTGCTGTCTACTGAGAGAACTTAATTAACCTTAAGTACCAATACTTTTGCCAGTACCATCTGGCACAGAAAAATATGTCAAGATCCATTTTCATCGTGCAGGCAAAAATTATGAATTTGGACTTCAGTGATAGTAAACAAGTTGGCAGGGAAAAACTTAAGAAGTGTATCTCATACTATTGGGAGGTAGTTCTCTGGGAAGGAATGATCTTATCTGCTTCCTGGGTCTGAGTAGCTGGAACTATTTTTTGGATGGTCTCTTTCAGGACCATCACAGAGACATATGTATTCTAAGTCTTTAGGTCACTTCACCCAGGAGCCAAATTTCTGGGAGAAGATGGCCCAACTTGGTCCATCCTTTGTCAGGGTATCACTGTATTCAGGGCCCCACTAAGACTGCAATAAATGGAGACCAGGGTAGTTTCCCTCCACTGCCTCCCCCAACATGGACATGTAGTTATGGGAAAGTGTCATAGATTCTGGGTAAGAAAGCTAACAGATGCATTTAGGACAGGGGACCTGCAAACTACAAGCCTATAGGCCAAATCTGGCTTGACACATATTTTTGTGTGGCCTGTTTGGTAAGAACAGTTTCTACCTTTTTAATGGTTGAAAACAAACAAAAGAAAAATAATATTTGGTGACATAAGAAAACTATATAAAATTCAAATGTTAGTGTCTGCAAATAAAGTTTTATTGGAACAGATATACACTTCTTTAAGTATTGTCTATGACTTTGTGCTTTTCATGCTATAACGGCAGAATGGTACAGTTGTTATGGAGACTGTATGGTTCCCAAAGGCTATATTTGCAAATTGACCCTTCACAGAAAATTTTCCATATTCTTTCCTCTTCCTCCAGAGTATTTCTACTCAAAGTACAATGTGTATACCAGCACACAGGCCCTACTCCTGATCTACTGAATCAGAATCTACACTATTACAGGATTCTCAGGCGATTCACATGCACATAGAAATCAGAGAAGCACAGTTTTAGACAAGATAAATTTAGTGGGACTTGTTTTATTACTGTGTTTATTACCATTTATCCACTGCCAATATGACTGAGGCAATATGCTTCATAGTCATTGCTAATTAGGTTCTCTCTATTTTCCAGAGTCACAAGTATGTTAAACCTAACCTAGATAATAGAACTTTATTGTAAGAATATTGAGGAAGAAAGGAAGATCCAGCTACTATATCAGCCGGCCTCATGGAGGTCTGTGGGGGACAGTTATTCTAGTTTGGCGATCCCAAAGTAGCCCTACTGATCCCTAGAAGCTGTTGTAGATCGACATGATCCTTAGGTCTCAGCTACTCCCTCTCCGACTCCACCCTTTGGTTTATGCTTGCTCAGAATTTCTACATTCTCAACTCCTGACCATCTTTAGGGCTCCCAGAGGTGTGTGGGTATTTTCAGTAATAGAATAGAATTAGATAGCAAATACCAGCATGTGTTGTATATAGAAAGAAGAAGATAAGTAGTTTTATGGAATTTTTACTTCAGGAGTGTGTGTGTGTGTGTGTGTGTGTGTGTGTGTGTGTGTGTGTGTGTGTTCTGGGTTAAGGTATCAAACATATTTTTACTATAATCCAAAAGTTTGAAAGCCCTAAGAGACCATCGAGACTAATTTTGCAAGGCTTTACATTTCATTACACAGTCAAGCTTTTGAGACCGTCCCTTATTATCTCTGGGATTCTCATCTGCATATGACTTGCTAATTTTGCTCAGTCTTCCACCTTTCCCACGTCCATCCACCTATTTTATCCTCTGGTACTTATAGTCTGTCCTCAGTTAGATACACTGTCTTTGAACTTTTCTCTGAACCTTCTTTCTCTATATATAGCCTGACTCTCCTTTGAGGACTCAACTTCCATTATAATCCTGACAAGTGATGATTGTTTATTTGTCTGTACACAGCAAGCCACTTGGTCTTGAGGTAGGGCGGAGGGCCAAACCATTGCTCTTCATTGCCATTTCTAGAAAAAAAGGAGATCCTGTCCTTAAAACAAATATGTGAAAATACCAAATAGCCTGATTTTTGGAGAAATATATGCCATCTGATTCACAGTTACAATAATGCTGTGCAGGCAGAACCTGTACAAGGCTGTGTGGATAAGGGTGGTGACCAGAGGAAAGGAGTCATTTTCTAATTTGTACAGAGACACAAACCATTTGCCAAGCCTAGTTTAAGCAAGGCTACATTCATCCAGAGGGTAATTTTCTAATTTCTGGGAAGGCACCCACAGTATGGGCTAACAGTCACGCTGATCAGACCACATCACCTCCTTATTGTAGTCAACTGCTATATTCCCCCTCATTCATTGGAAGTTGTATCTGATTTATTACCTTTCTCTCAACCACTACCCTGGTCGTCATTCTTGTTGACGTCAACATGCATAAAGGGGCCCATTACCCATAACATCACCACTTCCAAAACTTCAATTTCAACCTTCTTGCTGTTAAACCATTCCTTAAAACTTTCTAGGTCAAATTCTGTAGTAAGTCTATTTCAACGTTTCTTCAGGCCCCCCAAGGTCTTCTTTCAGCATTCCCACCTGGGATAAAACTTGACCTTCTAGTTAAATCTGACTTTCTGCCTCTTCCCCTGTGTACCCTGGTTGCTGAAAGTGGCTAGAGAAAAAGGAATGACTATCGACTGCTGGTACTTTATATTTATGTCCAAATATACTTGAATATGACTTGGCAATGTTACATTTCCTTGATTGCTTCATTCCTTAAGATGTCTATTTCATGCTTTCTCTTCTGTCTTTTAACCTTCAAAAACCCTCCCCCATCTCATTCTTAGCCTATGACTTGGCTTTATATTTTATCCAGCAGAGTAAGTTCTCATGATCCCATCACCAAATTTACCACTGTGTATACCAAGGACTCTAGATGGCCCAAGATTTTAGCCTATATGCAAGCTAACAAGTTAGCCAGTGCCATGAAAGCCAGCAAAAGATGCAGGACTCCTGGGTCAGAGACAGAGAATTATATTACTCATAACACTATTTCTACTGTGAATTCCCCCTGCCCCCTCTTGCTTACAGGTGAGCCCAGATGGATGTCTGTACATGCTAGAAGCCATGCTGTAGGAGAGGAGCCCTGGGACCAGACATCCATGTCTTTCATCATAGGCAATAAGCAGGTCTACTCTTTGCCCCGAGGGAGACAATATCTCTGTTCTCCAAGGTTGTTCATTAAACCAACATCCTCAGAAAGATATTTGGAAACAAAATGAATCAGTGCCTCTGCTTGCAAGATGGGCAAAACCACAAACGACTCTTAAATTTTCTCCCAGTATTACATGGGTCTGGACAATAATCAGTCACTTTCCTTTATGGTTGAACTGTCTGTGCTCCTATCTACGGTGCCTATACAAGTTCTCCATTTGTAGATGGAATCTCATCTTTTTTTGCCTACTCCTCAGTATCTCTCTTTCAGTGTCTTTTCCCTACTAAATTATTCACATCATTAATCACTACTGTGTGCTATAAATAATTCTTCTAATTATAATTTTTAATTTTTTAAGATAGTACTTATTTATTTTGAGAGAGAGAGAGAGAGAGAAACAGTACAAGTGGGGGAGGGGCAGAGAGAGAAGACAGAAAGAATCCCAAGCAGGCTTCGTGCTACCAGTGCAGAGCCCAACATGGGGCTCGAACTCACAAAACTGTGAGATCGTGACCTGAGCAGAAACCAAGTCATATGCTTAACCAACTGAGCCACCCAGTCACCCATAATTCCCCTAATTAAAAAAATAGAGAAAGAGAAAATCGTTTGGCCTCACATCTTCCTCTGTCATCTGACCCATTCATTTCTCTTTTCTCCCTTGAAAAGTAACCATTTGTACTACTTGTTTTCAGAGTCTTATTTTCTTCACCTTCCACCTCTCATTTTCTCTTGAATGTACTCTGGTCAGATTGTATTCCCACCTCTCCACTGAAACTGTTCTCATCAATCCCATTGATGATTTTCACATTGGTGAATTCAATGGTCAGTTTTCAAGTCCTCATCCAAACTGACCTTCCAGCAAATTTGACACAGTTAATTAGTCTCCTCAAAACACTGCCTTCATTTGGCTTCCAAATCCTCCTTATTTTCCCCCGAGTCACTGGCTGCCTGCCTTTCTGCAGTCTCCTTTACTCACTTCCATGGTGAACTCATTCTATCTAATGGCTTTAAATACTTTCCATATTCCAATGATTCCAAATAATAAAACCAAAGTCTCAATCTACTAATTCCCTCTCTGACACCCTCCAAAGATTCTATTTCTCCTACAGTCTTGCCTATTTCAATAAGGTCACCAGCATTAATAAGGTGTTCAGGACAAAAATCTTGGAGCCATTTCTGATTCCTTCTTTCTCTCACATCCCCATATTTAACTCACCAGCAAATTCTATGATTTGTACTCAAAATCTAATCATTATCTTCACCACAAATATTCTATCACAAGCTGCCATCATGGTTTCCTGGGATTACTGTAAGAGTCTCCTAACCTGCCCTCTCTTCTCCATGCAGTATTCAGAATGTTAAAAATCCTCAATAACCTTTATCACACTTAGAATAAAAACCCAAAGTCCGTGCCATGTTCCACAAGGTCTTCCATATGCGCACCTCCCACTACCTCTCTGACTTCGCTCTCTCCTTGCCTCACTATGCTCCAGCCACAGGAAAGTTTCTTTGAGTTCTCAAACACTTTACACATGCTCTCTGCACAGAACCTTTGCTTTTGTAGTTTCATGTGGAAAAGCTCTTCCCTAGATAACTGCGCGGCTCACTTTCTCCCTGTCAGATTTCTGCTCAAATGTCTCTTCAGTAGAAAGGCCTTCCTTGAACACCACATCCAAAAATAGCATAATCTGGCCATTACTCTCTATCCCCTTATCTGCTTTATTTTTCTTTATGGCACTTAGCACTGACATTATATAGCTACTGAGTTTCAGCAACTCTGAGATCTTATCCGTTGAAACATGTGCCATTATTTTATACGCCCTTCAAGAAAGAGAAACTCTGACAAATAAAATTCACATCATCTTTCTTATCACTTAGAATTTTTATTTTATACTCATTGAAAGAACTCTTTCTGACTTATTTAGCCATGGGTTTTTTAAAAAATCATATATCCTTCACACACACAAAGAAACTTATAAGCAAAATAAATCAGTTAAATTATATCTAGGACATCTTTATATTCAGAATTTAATATTCTGATATAGTCTTCAACGCATACTCAATGTCAGTGACTTTCCACAAGTCTCACCAATAAAATGTAACACAGCTTCATCTACTTGTGGGTGCCTTCCATTCTTCAAACCCATAAAGCAAGAAATATGAAATTGTGGTCATTCTTTAAATGATATTACTTGCTCCCCCAATATCAGATTTGGGTCTCATTTCTCTATTTCTGAGCTTGGCTATCTACACAGTAACTTCTTTTTCAGCCATATAAGAATACCATCTTTTGAAGACATTTTAAGCAGTGTCTAAACTCCTCTTATTTAGTACCGTCAGTGCACATAATTCAATCATGCTTATGTTATAAACAGATATAACTAAGATCATGTAAGAAACAAACTCTGTGATGGCAGCCTATCCAACTGTAGCTGTAAGGTGCCAGTGACTGTAATATGCATTCCATTTTCAGAAATCTAAAACTGTGGGGGGAAATGCATGTCTTCACATCAATTGATTACAATAATGTATTTGTCTCTCCCTCCAGAATGTGAATATTAGGAGGAAATTGGTTCATTTTGTTCACTGGCTATATTCTCATCATCTAGAAAAATATTGGGAAATAAATAGAAGCTCAAGGAAGTGTTTGTCGAATAAACGAATGTATACATTTCTGCCTCCATTACTAATAGTTTACTCCAATACTTCATAATTAAAATCTGTAAGACAGAATTCAATTGGCTTAGTCATTATCCAGTGAAAGGTATCCCTGCTCTAGTACTAGGTACCTGATAGATTGCTAACTAGCCATCTAGTTGCTCACATGGGTAGACAACCACCTTTGACACCAGCACCCACCTCATGATTTTGCCTGCAGTCATCATGATTTCTAGGGAAAACTTAGAGAAAGACAGGCAAATGTAGCTCTCAGCAATTCGTGAGATTTTATTACAATTACCTGTGAAGCCTTCAAAGAAGGCCATGGACAAGGCAAGCACTTCAAAGCCTCAACAAAAAAAAAAAAAAAAAGAAGAAAGAAAAAGAAAAGTATAGAGAAACTGGAAGGAACCTCCCCTAGTCAGCCTAATAGCCATTTGTTTTTGTTTTTGTTTTATTTTGTTTTTTCATTTAATCCCCATGACAACCTTCTGAGGTAGAAATTCTTTCCAATATTTTAGAGATAAGAAAATGAAATCAAGAAAATTAATACATCTCTTATTCGATGGCAGATTTTAATGGAGGTTTTGTGTATTTCTACTTTACTATGCATTTTCCAGGTGCCAAACACTAGGCTAGGTGATTTGAGGGTGAACCCAAGCAACCATTAATCCCAAGTTCACTGAATTTTGAGACAGTGATCAAGGAGTCTTGTCCATATACTTAACATGCATACAGATGTGGTTCTCTAAATATACTTACTTCTTACCCCAAGCATTTATCTTACGAGGCTTAGTCACTTCAACGTCTCTCTTCCTGACTGCGTACATTCCTGCACCAGCCACAGGTTGTTAGAGTCTAAGGTGGGACCAAAGCATTTGGAAGCCCTTCCAGTCCTCAGACTATGGTGGTTTTTGTTCAAGATATTCATTACCTTCATACATCTGGTTCCATTCTGTCAGAAAGTTCTACCGTTATCATGAAGGAAGTAGCAGTCTCTTGCCTTAGCTACAAACCCATGACTGGCATCCTTCCTCCTTAGGCACGTCATGCAGCCACACCTTCTTCAGACTTTCACCTCCCCTGAGAAACTGCCAGAAACTCACAGGCCCCTTTCTCCTTCACAGTCTGTATAATTTCTTGCCCTTCTTGTCAGGCCCTCCAAATCCCTCTCCTTCTTCCCTGTAGCCACACTGCAAATCTCTTCAATTAGTCTTAGTAAAATACGCATGACCTCAGCCATCTTCTGCCAAAACTTCTGACTGAGGGATTAAAATGCTTGACTACTTAGCATGAAATAGGGTAAAAAAAAAAAAAAAAAGGACTATATGGGGACCAGAAATTACTATTATTATTCTGCTAGTTTCTTCTTCCAGGTGTCCCCCAAAAGGGTGGATCCTAGTCCCTGTTCCAAATTGGGCTTTCCGCATTCTCACATATGAAGCAGCACCTGATTTGAGACTACGCATTTGCCTTTATTCCTAGCTGCTCAAGTAAGATGTCTCTCTTGTCCTGCTGCTTGAAGTTTCTATGCAGTATAGGTATCCCCAGGCCCAAAGGTATGTAATAAAGTCAGAGGAAGGAGGTCAGAGGTACAAGGATTATCTGATATTTCACATAATTATCTAATATTATGATTCCTATAGCCCACATTAAGGTGGAAGAATGACATATATTTTAATTTGATTTCATTCATGTACTGATTCCAAAAGGAATGCAAAGCAGCTAAGGAATGTAAGGAAGATATTTAATGACAAACACTGAAACAGAAAGGGCTTGCTGCCTAACCTGAAAATTCAATTGAGCCTAGTGGTTCATTCAGAATGTTGCAGTTAAGTGAGATTTAATTATGTTTTATGTTTGTATTTACCAAGACAGCATTTGTTCTTACTCATATAGCAGAGAGAGCTCTTGAATGATTTGTCAAGTTGGACAGAAAGAGGTTTTGCTTTTGGTTTTTGTTCTTTGCAATGAGATAATTGGCATTCTCCTGTTACTTTTTTTAAGTTTCAGACATTTACTAAGCCATAAAAATGATGGGGAGAGAAGGGAAGCAAGAAATGTCAATAGCATGATTTCAAGTATATTACATGGGCCAAGCACTTTTAAAACAATATAAACTAAAATATTCTACTTCTCTTGGAGAGAATTGGTATTCTTTTTTTTTTAATGTTTTTTATTTATTTTTGAGAGACAGAGAGAGACAGCATGAGCAGGGGAGGGTCAGAGAGAGAGGGAGACACAGAATCTGAAGCAGGCTCCAGGCTCTGAGCCAGCTGTCAGCACAGAGCCCAATGCGGGACTCGAACCCAGGAACCGTGAGATCATGACCTGAGCTGAAACTGGAAGCCAGAAGCCGGAAGCCGGACGCTTAACCGACTGAGCCACCCAGGCGCCCCGAGAATTGATGTTAACAGCTTTATTTTTAATAGTCTTAGTGTTGGCTGAAGTAACAAAGACCAACAATAAGACAGTGATTTCCAAAATCTCTGTGTTCTAAGGGGAAGTACTGGACCACCGCTATAAAAACGAATTATTTAAACCCTTATGCCATTACCCACCTGAAGGCATAAACTTATTGAAGTTACTTTTGAGGAATCGCCCTACTGTTTCCATAGCTACTGCACTATTTTTTCTTAAAGTTTTATTTTATTTACTTTGACAAAAAGAGAGAAAGATCTGGAGATGAGGAGAGAGAGAGAGAATCCTGAGCCTCGATGTAGGGTTTGAACTCATGACCTATAGCCAAAATCTAGAGTTGAATGCATAACCAACTGACCCACCCATGCACCCCATCTCTGCTACACTATTTTGCATTCCCCTCAACAGTGTGAGAGGGTCCCAGTTTCTCCACAGCCTCACCAACACTTGTTGTCTGTTTTTTTAATAACAGCCATCCTAACATTATGCTAAGTAAAATAAGCCAATGATAGACAAATAAATATTGCATGATTCCACTTATATGAGGAATCTAAAATAGTCAAACTTAAAGAAGCAAAGTAATATGGTGATTTGAGGGGCCGGGGGAGAAGGGAAATGGGAGTTGGTATTCAATGGTTCTAAAGTTTCAGTTATGCTAGATGAATAAGTTCTAGAGATCTGCAGTGCAACATAATGCCTTTAGTCAACAGTACTGCATTGTGCACTTAAACATTCGTTAAGTATTCTTAACACACCCACACATGAGGGTGGAGAGGTGGAGGGAATTTTGCAGGTGAGGCAGACGTTTATTGACCTTCCTTGTGGTGTACACATATGTCTAAGCATATCAAGTTGAATACATTAAATATGTGCAGTTTTTTGGATGTCAGTTATCTCAATAAAAGTAATTTTGAAGAATGAGACATACTTAGAACGAACTCTGCAGACAAATGGGAAAATGTTCTAATCCTACTCTGCCTCCCATTCATACCAGAGATCTGACATGGTCTCCTTGAAACAATGTCAAATAGCCTTGAATGACTATATAACTGCATAATTTCTTCCCTTGGCTCTTTTTTCCCAATTAATTGTTTTAGAATGCCCAGACTTTTTTCTACACAAAGTTCTGTCTTTTGTGGCCCTCATGTTGTTTGCCACTATAACCTGAAATATAGATAAATTTCGTTTCTAAAGGATGGACTTCAGTTTTTAGAGCAGTTTTAGGTTCCAAGCAAAATTGAGCCAAAGGTACAGAGATTTCTCATATACTCTGTGGAAATTATATATTATATAGAATATATGCATGTATGTATGGTGTATACAAATATAATATATTATATATGAATATGCATGTATGGTGGTAAAATATACATAATAATATTTGTCATGTTAACATTTTTAGGTGTGCAGTTCAGGGGTTTTAAGTGCATTCATACTGGTGTGCAACTATCACCATTATCAATCTCCAAAATTTTTCATCATCCTTAAACTGCAATTATACCCCTGAAAGAGGAATTCTCCATTCTTCCTCCGCCTCGCCCTGGTACCACTCTTCTGCTTTCTGTCTCTATTAAGTTGACTCCTCCAGGTACCTCAGGTAAGTGGAATCAGACAATACTTGTCCTTTGGATCTGGCTTTTTCACTTAGCATGTTTTCAAGGTTGTTGGTTGTAGCACGTGTCAAGATTTCCTTGGTTATAAAGGCTGAATAACATTCCATTGACGTATATACC
Organism: Suricata suricatta; assembly: GCF_006229205.1. NCBI lineage: Eukaryota > Metazoa > Chordata > Mammalia > Carnivora > Herpestidae > Suricata > Suricata suricatta. The sequence goes on along the minus strand of NC_043706.1, from coordinate 112,271,470 downwards.
ACATTTTGTTTATTCATCTAACAATGGATATTTGGGCTGTTTCCCCCTTTTGGCTATTGTGAATAAATTCTGTCACTCAAATTAAGAGTCTTCCCCTGATGAGTTTCCCTGAAATGAAACCTTCCCTAACTCTTTCATCCCTTGCTGTCCTTATTCCTGGACTGACTTTGGGCTCACTGTGGAATACGGAATCACCACACCACACTTACTTCTTCTTAACTCAGAACCTTTTGATGTTTTCTTTCCTCATCCAGAGTACAAAATCCAAAGCCTTACTTTTCCCACAAGACTATACACCATGGGATTTCAGAAGGAAGTTAACGCCTCTAAAATGACAGCCATCTGAAGTTTCCCTTTATTCTTCCTTGTCTGGAAAGGAGTTGTTTGCTACTTTTCTCTAGCAGAAAGATTCTGTTCTGCCTCACACCACTTGATGGATTTTCACTGCTCCTTAGATCCTATAGCCTGACCTGCATGGGTGCTGAGGAAACCCAACACTGCCACCAGGCAAACAACTCACTGTAGGATACATTTACTGTTGAGAAGCAAATTAGTAGTGCGGAAAATCTACTGGGAAAATGTGTCAGAACACAGAACAAAATACAAAGAGGAGGAATTAATGAGGGAAAAGGAAATAGGAGACAGATCCAGGAAACCCAACAAGGGATTAATTCAACACGTGGGACTCCTTCTGGAACTTAGAAGAAGGCAAATTGGGAGTAACAATTAAATTATGAGATAAAATTTCCCTGACTAGCAAGAAACTTGAGTGTGTGAACGAATGGGGTTTACCAAGCTTTGGGCAAGATCACCTTCAAAAAAAGACACAACTTTCACTTCTAGCCATGCTGGAATAATAGGAAGTGGATTTACCCTCCCACATTTAGTAACTACAACACCAGACAACCAACATATGTGCAACAACAGCAATCACTGAGCAAAAGGACATAAATGAAGTGAGCTCTGTGAATGTCCCCACGTACTGCTTAGAGAGAGTTTGAATATCACATTGAAATGCCTGAAATTTAAGAATAAAAAAATTACGAGACAGAAAGAACAGGACATGTGAGAGATTGAGGAAGTAAAACCATTCTCGATCTCAGATGTGAGGAGGAGAGAAATGAACGCATAAGGTAGGTAAGATTCGATTTAGTTGTTCACATATTCTGATATTATAACAGATAAGTATAGACTTAACTATAGCTTTAATGACCAGCATAATTTAGAGGAGAGACAAAATTCTAAATGACCAAGTTTGAAAAAGCAATGAAGAAAAACTTTACATAGGCAGAATAGATAATAAGGAGAAAATAGTAATAAGATAGTAAAATATAAAGAAAACATATGACATAACAGAGGAATAAAATTAACAATATCAATTCTCACTAAATTTTTTATCATGGCCGTATTAAAAAACAATTTTTAAATGGAACTCATTTACAACAAGCTTGCAAAGATATGTTGAAAATGAGATATTGACAAATACCTGCTTGGTAAATACAAACAGAATGCAGGTGTGAAAATACCACTAAGCAATGTGGTCAAAAACACTGACCAGAATTGATATATTATTTAATGGTGACACATACCATTCACCCAGACTTAGGAAGGTTTGCTTCCATAATTTATGCACTACATTTTATGCACAAAACAACAGAGCTATCTAATACATAAAAAAGCTCTCCTAGTACAGCTAGATCTTAAAAGAAATATAGTGGAAGAATTTAATATACCTTTTCCAGAACTTGATAGCTCAAGTAGACAAATAATAAGTAAGGGCATAGATTATTTTAATAATACAATCAACCAGCTATAAAAAACTATATCTTACATCAGAGAACACATATTTTCTGCTTAGCTCCATGAATAAAAATTAATCATGTTCTTAGATACAAGGAAAACCATAAATTTTTAAAAGTAGAGATTTTACAGATTTCACTTTCTGATAATAATTCAACAGAGTTAGAGATAAAAAAATAACCCTTGAAAAAATTAACTCCTTGGAAATGAAAATATGTTATTTGTTTATTCTAAATCAAAGGGGAAATAAAAACCAAAGGAAATAAATTATCTAAAAAGAAAAAAATGAGGACTCATAATACCAAAACCTGTGTAAACACATGAACTCGTGCATTGGGCATAGAGCTTAAGATTTTCTCTTTCTCTCCCTCTGTCTCTCTCCCCTGACCCCCTGCTCGTACGTGCTCTCTCACTCTCCCTAAAATAAAAACAAACAAAAACCCCACCAAAATAAGTAAATAAATAAAAACCCCTACAAGCATTTGGAAAGATGACAAAACTTAACCATTTGAAAATGCAGAGTCCAGAGCGATTTTCAACAGATAGTAACATTTAAAAAACAGATAATATGAATCTTATTTTATGCTAATACTTTAGTATTAATATTATTTCATATACTTAGTACTTATTCTAGTATTAGTATTCATAATTTTAACTATGCCAACCCATAGGAAAAAAGAAAGCTCCTCAGTTTTTTTATGAAACTAATTTAAACTTAATACCAACACCCATTACAGAGCATACAGCAATTAGAATAAAAATCATATATGCCAGATTTACTAACAGATATATAGATGGTCTTTGACTTAGTATGGTTGGACTTACAATGTTTTTACTTTACGATGGTAAGAAAGTAATATGCATTCAGTAGAAACCATACTTGGAAGTTTGAATTTTCATCTGTTCCCAGGCCAGTGATATGAGGACCATACCGTCTTGGCCGTGGCAGTGAACTGCTGCTCCCAGTCAGCCACGCCATTGTGAGATAAACAACCAATACACTTAGAACCATTCTGTTTTTCACCTTTAGTACTGAATTCAATAAATTACATGAGACACTCAACACTTTATTATAAAATAGGCTTTGTTTGAGATGATTTTGCCCAACTGTAGGCTAATGTTAAGTGCTCTGAGCACGTTTCAGGTAGGCAAGGCTAAGCTAGGATGTTCAGTAGGTTAAGTGCCTTAACTTCATTTCGACTAAGTACATTTTCAACTTGCGATAGGTTTATTGAAATGTAACCCCATTGTAAGTTGAGGAGTATCTATAGATGCAGATTTTCTAAATAATTAACAAATGGCATAGCAGTGCATCAAAAGAATGCCACATAACCAAACAGTTTGTTCCAGGAATGTGTGAACGATTCAAACCCAGGGAATCTTTCAATATAATCACTACATCAATAAATTAAGGGAGAAAGCCATGAATATATCTTAGATGCTAAAAATATTTTGATAAAGGACCTCCTAATGCTAAATGTAAAATAGGAATTTAAAATATTACTGAAATATCATACAGGCTATTTAACAAAACAAACACAATTATCATATTAATCAATATTAAAAATACTGCAAGAATAAGCTTCATGAAAAGGCCAGTCCCTCTGTGATCAATAAATATTCTAAAACTTAAAAATCTCACCTCGTAAAGATTCTTTACGTGGTACTCCCGTGGACAAAGACTGCGAGTACTTTATATATCATAAATGTATTGCTTTGACAGCTTTCAAATATATATTATCACTATCCCTTTCAAATTGCCTTTTTCAAATTTTCTAACTTATCATAAGGTCCACCTTCTCCTTCCCTTGGGACACTTATACATTTGTTAGATGTTATCACATGAAGCTGGTTGTTGAGCAGGCTTGGGTACTGATATATGCAAAAATGTTCATTTCACACTGTAGCTTAATTGAGAACTAGAAAACAGTTTCATGTATTAATAGGTAAATTAAAAACAGAACCTCTATCATCTATACAAAGGATTGAAAAGAATACTATAAGTAAAAACACAATTTAAGTAAATTATTTTAACTATAGATATTTGTAGCTGCCAGATCTCTTACTGAATTTATTTTTTTTCTTTACTTTATTTTATTTATTTATTTTACATTTTTAATAGTTTATTGCCCAATTGGTTTCCATACAACATCCAGTGCTCTTCCCCACAAGTGCCCTCCTCCATTACCACCACCTCCTTTCCCCCTCCCCCTCTCCCTTCAACCCTCAGTTCCTTTACAGTATTCAATACTGAATTTAAACCAGTGGTCTCTACAACTCTTTTTGTCAATTCCACCGGGAGATAAATGAACTTTTGTGAGCAAAAGACAACATTATAATAGAAGTTATTTATGAGACGTTCATATTCCCAGATGAGTCAAAGATTCTTAATTATGCACCTACAATTCTTTTTAAAAAAAATTTTAGAGGCACCTGGGTAGCTCAGTCGGTTGAGCGTCCGGCTTCAGCTCAGGTCATGATCTCGCAGTTTGTGGGTTTGCCCTGCGTGGAGCTCTGTGCTGACAGCTCAGAGCCTGGAGCCTGTCTTCGGATTCTGTGGCTCCCTCTCTCTCTGACCCTCCACTGGTCACGCTCTCCCAAAAATAAACAAAACATTAGAAAAAAATTTAAAAAAAAATTTTAATGTTATTATGTATTTTTTTGTTGTTGTTGTTTATTTTTGAAATAGAGACAGAGCATGAGTGGACGAGGGGCAGAGAGAGAGAGAGGGAGACACAGAATCCAAAGCAGGTTTCAGGGTCTGAGCTGTCAGCACAGAGCCCAGTATGGGGCTTGAACTCACAAACTGTGAGATCATGACCTGAGGCAAAGTCTGCTGCTTAATCAACTGAGTCATCCAGGTACCCCTGTTTATTGTGTATATTTGAGAGAGAGAGAGCGAGAGAGAGAGAGAGACAGAGTGCGAGTGGGAGAGGGTCAGAGAGAGAGGGTGACACAGAATCTAAAGCAGCTGTCAGCTCAGAGCCCACTGTGGGACTCCAACCCACCATCTGTGAAATCATGACCTGAGCCGAAGTCAGACACAACTGACTGAGCCACCCAGGCATCCCACATGCACCTACAAATCTTTCACCACAGTATAAAATCATATAGAATATTTGACCTAAAAGGGAATAGACATATCATATTAATATTTTCCTCATAACATTAGGGAAGGAAAATGAACTATGCCATCTGTCTGCAGTAAAATTTCTCAGAGGAATCCGACACCTTCACTGAGCTAGAACCCTGGAAGCACATGTGACCACATTCATAGAACATTCACCACCATGCTCTTCAGGAATGCACAGTCCTATCTAAATCTTAGCAACAGAAATATTTAACCTTAACCAACACCACCACAACCCAAACACAAAAACCGAAAATTGAAAGTACTTCTCATAATAGACATTTTCTTTACTTTGGTCACTTTTTCTGTGTATGTACGCTTCCTCAAGCCACCGCAGTGTGAAATGAAACATGGGACCACGTCAACAGTGTCACCTCTGCTTGGCTGCCTGGGGAAAGCGCCTGACCACAGGACCCCTGGAAAATCTTGCCCTGCTCCCAACGTGTTTGGGTGGTTTCCAGGGAGTGTCCCTCTAGGTGTCCAGTGGCCAGCCCAGGTGGCCGCCCCCAGACCCCAGGGCTGCTTCTGCGGGGCCTGTTGCTTTTTACTGCTGAGAACGCGCTGCAGCCTTCCAAGCTCCAAGCTGGGGCCGGACCCCAGAGAAGCAGGAAAGGAAGCCTCCCTACCCGTCGTGCCTTACACGCTGCCCTGTGCTCCCTGAAACGGTGCTGCTGGCCGAGCTGCCCAAGAGCATTTCTGCAAAGCTTTCTTTCCTTTAAGCAGCTCTTCCCCCCTCTTTTGCATAAAGTCCTCCTCTGTTTCCCCACACCAGCTCCAAGTCCATGGAGACGGAACCAGGGCGGATGCAGAGGCAGACGCTCCTCCTGGGCGTCTTCTCCCAGCCAACTTTGTTTTCTCTTTACACCTAGAATGAGTTATTTTCTAGGAGGTTCTTTCGTTCCCACAAGGGAATTGAAAGCAGCCCAGAAGGCCGGCCGCCAGCTCGTCAGGCCTGCTCAGACTTGCTTACCTCTAGGAAGGAAGGTGACACACAATCGCAAACTGAGAAGTCTCCTACACAGCTGGCTTTGTTCATGGAAGGGACGCGGTGCTCTCCGCGCTCCTTATCATGCTTTCTTACATTTAATGCTGTGGCACGTGTGCTTTTGTCATCATTGAAAAACACGAGTTTTTCCTTCCTACAAAAAAATTCTGTCTTATGAACAAGTCACCATGGATTTAACTAGATTCCTGCTGTTAGGCATGGAAGTTTCCAGTGTTCCTGTAAAACATAATTGCAATGAACATCCTTAAATTAAAAAAAAAAGTGTGTTTCTCTGTGGTTATTTCTACAGAATAAATAGCTGGAAATTGAATTACTTTGTCTTGGTCAGTGCATCAAGCTGGTACCCAAAAAGTCTCAAATAATTTTTATTTCTAGCACTGTAGGAGTGTCTAGTTTCTATACTTTAGCCAGTAGGGGTTACTATAATGTTTTAATGTTTTCTAATTTGCTATAAAATTATGTTCTAAGTGTAGATTTCTTTTAACTAAAACAAATTTTAATATTTTTCCGTTTAAGTATTGGTGAGCATTATTTTTTCTTTTATTAAAAAACACATGCTTGCGTGTCTTAAAAAAAATTAGAGACACAACAGTTTAAGAAAATTCCTTAATTTTCTTCAGAATATTCCTTATTAAGGGGTGCTTGGGTGGCTCAGTCTGTTAAGCCTCTAACTCTTGATTTCAGCTCAAGCCATGATCTCACAATCCATGGGATCCAGCCCCACAAAGGGCTCTGTGCTAACAACACAGAGCCTGCTTGGGCCTGCCTGGGATCCTCTCTCTCTGCCCTTCCCCTGCTTGTGCTCTCTCTCTCGCTCTCAAAATAAACAAATAAACTTAAAAAAATTTTTTAACATGTATAAAGGAAAACAAAGATGTAGAAAATTAAATCAACAATGTCTCAATCACCACTTCAGGCTGTATACAGTCTAAGAAATAAAAATTAACAGTAGAGTTGATGTCCCCAAGGATTCCTTCCCACTCTCCTCCAGAGAGAAGCTTTATTTGCATGTGCCCATGTGCACACACACGTGCATACATGCCACAAAATTAATGCATTCATATATTTGAATGTGAATATATTTAGATACGTCTCATCTTTATTAACTTTTTATTTGAGTACATTTGAAACACAATGTTACATTAGTTTCAGCCGTACAACTTAGTGATTTGAAAAGTTCAGACATTATACTATGTTCACCACAATGTAGCTACATCTGTCGCATTATATCACTAATATAATATCTCCGACTCCATACCTTATGCCCTGCCTTTTACTCCCATGATTTTTTCATTCCATGACTGAAAGTCTGTATCTCACTCTCCCCTTCACCCATTTTTTCCACCCCCCCCCCATTACCTAGCTACCAGCAGTTTGTTCTCTGTATTTATAGGTCTGGTTCTGCTTTTTGTTTGCTTATTGATTTTTTTATTCCACTTTTGAGTAGAATCACACAGTATTTGTCTGTCTGACGTATTTCACTTAGCATAGTAACCTCTAGGTTTATCCACGTTGTCTCAAATGACACAATCTCATCCTTTTTTATGTCTGCACAATATCCTGTTGTACATATACCACATTTTCCTTAACCTCTCGTCTATTAATGGACATTTAGGTTTCTCCCATATCTTGGCTATTGTAAATAATGCTGCAGTAAACATAGGAGTAATATATCTTTTCAATTAGTGTTTTCTTTTACTTTGGGTAAATATCCAGTGGTGGAATTATTGGATCATATAATACTTCAATTTTTAATTTTTTTGAGGAATGTTCATATTGTTTCCCACAGTAACTGTACTAATTTATATTTCTACCAATAGTGCATAAGGGTTCCTTATCCCCTACCCACTTGCCAGTACTCATTATTTCTTGTCATTTTGATTTTAGCCATTCCAACTGGTGTATGGTGATATCTATTTGTGGTTTTGATTTGTTCCCTGATGATTAGTGATATTGAGCATCTTTTCATGTGTCTATTGGCTGTTTGTATGTCTTCTTTGGAAAAATGTCTATTCATGTCCTCAGCCCATTTTTTTTATTAGGTAGTATGTTTTTTGGTGTTGAATTGTGTAAGTTCTTTATATATTTTGGATATTAATCCCTTATTGGATATAACATTTGTTAATATTTTCTCTTATTCTGTGGGTTGTCTTTTTGTTTTGCTAATAGCTTTCTTTGATGTACAACAGATTTTTATTTTGATGTAAACCCAAAAGATTATTTTTTCTTTTGTTTCCCATGCTTTAGGAAACATATCTAGAAAAACACTGCTGTGGCTGATATCAAAAATTGCTGCCTTTGTTCTCTTCTAGAATTTTTATGGTTTCAAGTCTCACATTTAGGCCTTTAATCCACTTTGAGTTTATTTTTATGTATGATATAAAACAGTGGTCCAATTTCATTCTTTACATGTAGCTGTCCAGTTTTCCCAACACCATTTATTGAAAAGATTATCTTTCTCCATTGTACATCCTGTCTCCTTTATCATAGATTAATTGACCATATAACTGTGGGTTTATTTCTTTAGCCTCATTCTGTTCCATTGATCTATGTGTTTATTTTTGTGCCAATATTGTACTGTTCTGATTACTACACATTTGTAGTATATTTTGAAATCTAGTATTGTGATACCTCTCACTTTGTTCTATGGCTATTTAGTGTCTTTTGTGATGCTATAAAAATTTTAGTATTATTTGTTCTAGTTTTGTGAGAAATACTGTTAGTATTTTGATAAGGACTGCACTGAATTTGTAGATTGCTTTGAGTAACATAGACATTTTAACAGTACTAATCCTTCCAAGCTATAATCATGGAATATCTTTCCATTTGTTTGTGTTACCTTCAATTTCTTTCATCAGTGTTTTATAGGTTTCAGAGTACAGATCTTTCACTTCTTTGCTTAAGTTTATTCCTAAGTATTTTATTCTTTTTGATGAATTTATATAACATGTTGTTTTTCATTTTCTCTTTCTGCTACTTGATTATTTAGAGTATAAAAACACTACTAAGGGGTGCCTGGGTGGCTCAGTCGGTTGAGCGTCCGGCTTTAGCTCAGGTCATGATCTCATGGTTCATGGGTTTGAGCCCCACGTCAGGCTTTGTGCTGACAGCTCAGAGCCTGGAGCTTGTCTTCAGATTCTGTGTCTCCCTCTCTCTCTGATCCTCCCCTGCTCGTGCTGTCTCTTTCTGTCTCTCAAAAATAAATAAAAAAAAAAACCAGAAGAAAAACATTTTAAATAAATAAAAAATAATAAAAATATATAAAATAAATAAAATAAAAATAAAAAAAATACTACTGATTTCTGGGTAATGATTTTGTATGCTGCCACTTTATTGAATTTCTTACTTGTAGAAGATTTTTGGTGGAGTCTTTAGGATTTTCTACATGCAGTATCATGTCATCTGCAAATAATGACAGTTTAAATTCTTCTTTGCCAATATGAATGCCTCTTATTTATTTCTCTTATCTGATTGCTGTGGCTAGAACTTTCAGTATTATGCTGAATAAAAGTGGTAAGAGTGGACATCCTTGTCCTCTTCCTGACCTTAGAAAGAAAACCTTCAGTTTTTCACCATTGAGCATGATGTTAGTTGTGGGTTTTTCATACATGGCATTTATTATGTTGAGGTATGTTCCTTCTAACCCTACTTTGTTGGGTTTTTATTATAAATGCATGTTGAATCTTGTCATAATGCTTTCTCTGCATCTATTAAAATGATCTTATAATTTTTATCCTTCATTTTATTGATGTGGTGTATGATGCTTATTGATATGCAAATATCAAACCATCCTTGCATCCCTAGAACAAATCCCACCTGATCATGGTAAATAATTTTTGTGACATATTGTGATGTATGGGCTTTGCTAGTAGTTTGTTAAGACTTTTCACTTCTAAGTTCCTATTATACTGTTAAGATACTATCATGCTATTTGTCTTTACATTTTCTTAAGTTTTTGATTTATAGAAATTATTTTCAAAACCTTAAAAGTAAACTCAACTTTTCCTTTCTTAAGATGTTTTAAGAAGATCCTTTTCACTCCATATTAGATATTCATCTATGCTTTGTGCTGATATTCCTAATAGTTGTTTTTATATTTAATTCTTCCTATGTCTAGAACTCAAAATTATGTATGTTATGAACTAATGTTCCAACATAATTAATCCAAAATAGCTTCTTTGCAGGAACACCTTCAATTTTCAGATGAGGAAACAAATCTCAGAGAGGTTTTTCTGTACAAATAAAGTCTAGAATTTAAATGGCCTCCCTATTAGCTCAAGTCTGTCACTCTTACCGCCTCTCATTTTTCTTTCCAAACCATAAATAAATGCATGAGGATCTCAATGATCTGAATAATTTCCTAGTTGTGATCTCAAAACATCATTTGCTTAAGTTGAATCTCAAATACACCAGCCTAGAATAAAATATTATTTTCCAAAATAAGTATAGAGTTTTTACCCAGGAAACTGATAGAATATCAGGGTGTTGTAGATCAGTGGTTACAATAGAGCCACATATAAAATACATACAAGAAACAACATAAACTCTGGTCTAGTCTTCAGTGAAACAGAAGTCTCTCCAAAATCTGGTTAACAAATCTAATTCTAATTTAGTGCTTACAATGTGCCAAGTACTATTTCTGAGAGCTTTCTATGCACTAATTCACCAAAGTCTTGCAGTAACACTGTGATATAGGTTCTTTCTTTTAAATCTGTAAGTTTCAGGTGAGGAAACTCAGGCAGAGAGAAAATAAGTAACTTACAGAGTTTTGTTAAACGTTGCAAGCAGTAGGGCTGGGATTTAAACTTTGGCATCCTGGTTATAGAAGTCTGCACAAGCTGCTTCTTATAGTAATCGTAATATGTGTAATATGTGGCCCCAAGGAAGTGGTCACAGGTGCTAATCTGGCAGAAATAGGTTTTGGAGCAATCTTGAGTTCTCCACATCTGTCAGATGTGTTTTATGGTACCAGGCCGGGGGGAAATATTCTGATTTTAAACAACTCTAGGTCCTCCAGCTGCCTGACTGTCTACACACATGGTTCTCCCTTAAAATTATATATACATATATATGTAAGGTTACATATATATGTATATATATATATTCAAGGACACAGTATAATAACCTTTATAGAAAGCAGACCTCTAAAGAAAGCAATTAGAATATAGAAACCATTATCTACAAAAGTAGGTAAATAATGAGAGCAAGATACAAAGAGAGAGAGGATGGAGAGCTAGTGACACATGAAGCTGACAGTTTTATTATAACCTTAAGGGACAAGGCTTATTATAGGCAATGAACTATATTGGTTTACAGTTCAAATTTTATTTTGATCAAAAGCAGATATTTTCTCAAACAATCCCCAGCCACAGCCTTCTTGGCTCAAAGATGGCTGGCTACTTCTATGCTGTTGAATGTCTGAGTATGTTTGGACAACTGAGTGCAATAGAAAAAAGTCACAAGTCAGCCTTTTTTGCTCCTATATCAGCACAAGAAATAAGCTTACATAATGAGCCCATGAGATCGATAGGGAAGATTCCAAGTTATAATGCTGCAACCTGAAGTCCCATTTTGCATTGCCCCTCCACTGAGCTGCTAAACTTAAAAAAGAAATTACAGAAAGATTACTCATCAAGAGGAGAAAAAAAGCAGTTACACTTTGTAGGACTTTCTAACCACTAATGCCAGATTATGCCCGCTGAATTTCAAGCTTGGACTATGTTACACTTTTCAGAAGGGACCCTCTTCTCTCCAAAGCCTGTGGCTGAGTTATCTGGAGGAAGCTGTGCTTACCAGCAGCCACAGAGACCAGGATCCATTTAAGCATCAGATTCCAACCTGCCATTTCATACTGAAGGAATAAAGCAATTTCAGTATAGGAACCTCTGTGAATTCGTGCAAAAATATGCAGCAGCTTCCAGCCAGATACAAGGTGAAGGTGAGAGAGGGAGGAATATGGCATCAGATAGCATCTTATTCTTTTTATGGGTGTTCTGGGAAACTTGAGGAAGCCACTTAACTCCTCTGGGTCTTGGCTCCTAACACACAAAGCAAGATAGTTTAATGAGGCATTAGTTCATGTCTGTTCTCACTGATGTAGAATCATCAAAGGAATAAGAAGGTAGTTTCCTGGTACTTAATACCAATCTTTGTGTTCTGAGGTCCTTGTCCAAGGACAAATAAATAGCTTTTCTAGGTTTTAGAAGCCTTCTTAAATATATCCCCATTCAGACCTTAGGTGGGAAGTAGTTGGTTTTGCCCAACGTGTGGGAATTGGGGTGGGTGGCAAAGGATGGGTTCTAATACTTGGACATGAAGGCAGTAGTTTGAAGGACAACTTAACTCAGGGACAGAGCTGGATTCCCAGATGCTGAGAAAGTAGAGAAGTGTAGTGAGACCCTAATGGGACACAGAACAGTATTCTACCACCAGATGGCCCAGATTGTAGCAAGACCTCTGACTTGTCAGCATGTGGCTTCCTGGAACTGAACACTGAGGGCTGTGCTTTGGGGACCAAAGCAAGCATTACAGTGATTGAGAACAGAATAGAGGGAGAGGATGTCAAGAGAAGCAGAACAGCATAGCTTCAAATGTAACACATGGGTAGCAAACATCACAAGGGTTTATTAATCAGTATTAATCAGGGCTCTCCAGAGAAACAGAATACATATATGTGTATATAGGCTCATATTATAGGGGCTGGTAAGTTTGAAATCTGTTGAGCAGCCTAGCAGCCTGGAAATTCAAGGAAGAGTTGATAGTATCGTCTTGAGTCAGAAATTGTCAGATTGGAAATTCATGTAGGGTTTCTATACTGCAATCTTCAGGCAGACTGCTGTTTCTGTGGGAAACCTTGTTCTTTTGCTTTTATGGCCTTCAACTAATTTGATGAGGCCCACTCACACTGTGGACAGTAATCTGCTTAATCAATTGTATTAGTTTGTGTGTTAATCACATCTAAAAATTACCTTCAGAGCAACATATATACTGGTGCTTGTCCAGACAACTGGGCACCACAGCTTAGCAAGGTTGACATACTAACCATCACAGGAAGCTTGATGGAAGACCAAATGCAAGACCAGAAGACCTCTCCCAGTGGTCTCTAGTTTGTGTCTGATCCTGAATCAAGGAAGGGACCGTACTCCAAAACAATAAAGAATAGATTTTCAACAACTCTACACATTGAGGACCTAGCAAGATTTGACTTGGAAAAATTAAGAAGTCACATTTTTTCTTATGTTCAAGAGTCAGGGCAAATCCACAACAGACACACATATAAAATGGGACTAAAAGACTTTAAGGTTATTTCCATTCTGTGGATATCATATGATTTCAATAAGTTCTATTGCTCTGATGAGCCTGCCCTGAGATATTGCCGCAGGTTACCCTGTTTTCTGCAGAAGCATTTCTTGGTTAAACTGGAATTACATACCCTATTTTCAAAAAAAAAATTCAATTTTTCACATACAACTCTCTAAATAGAGACTGGTGAAAGCCAATTCTTAAAATAATTTAAAAGTTTTATTGGCATCTATTTACTTAAGATGAGGTATATATATTCAGAACCTTAAACCTAAAACCATTGCAGATTTCTTATAATAGTAAAAGAAAATTACTGTATATCTCAATTAAAATTTTATTCCTAAAATAATATGCCTTTTTATGAAAATCTCATGAAGGCCTTATCGATATCATGTGATATGTAATCATCCATTAATTATCATTCTGTGTTAATAATCTCTTCATATTAATCTGTAGAAAAATATGTAAGCATGAACTTATAACTCACAATTTTAAGTGTATAGTTTACATTATGAGAAAGTAAGAAAACATAAATTACAACACAAGCGAACAGAAATATTTTTGTTAAGTCTGGCTTGTTATCCGCATTAGGCATATAAGCAACATGTCACTGGCAGGAAAAATAACATGTATTTACCTATGGTAAGATGTTGGGGAACAAATGGATTAGTATCAAAGTGTATTTCAGAAAGGTCTTCTGTGATCACCACAATTTAGTCATTAGGTTCAAAGACCCATTGCTATTATGTTGCTGGAACAAAATAGAAAAGGACCATTTTACCCTTCTCTGGAAAGAAACAATGTTATTCTCAGAAACCAAGGGCTTGCTAATTCACAGTTCTCCCTAACTCTGATGCTAAATTATAAAACAAACAAACAAGCCCTATATACATCACCTCCTCCACCAATCCACACACCCACACACACAATCTGCCCAACACCGCTTCCTTTGCAAAGGCATGAAAGGTCAGAAATGTTAATAAAGTTTACAACTTAATCAGGGAGGTGATATGAGTTTTGGTTTATTACTCCAATAAAGGACACAATAGCAAAGGAAGAAGGAGTGAAGTTATTCAGGCTGATGTCCTGACGTGCTAATGTAAGAAGTGTTGTTTATGTCACTTGTTACACAGGGTGACAACTTCTGCCACTGCCAACTGAAGCCAGACTGCTTTTCACTTCTCTTTGTCTAAATGATGATTGGAAGAAAGGCGTTAACAAAGCAAACAGCCTGAGAAAGTCAGTGGAAAGAGCAGTCTAGGGGAAATCAATCTGGTCTTGGTATTAGTCTTGCCTATGTAAATCTGCACCAAAATCCCAGAGACTCTGTTACTGAATTTCCACATTTTTAGTTTGTATGTAAAACAATTATTTCCATAGTCATTTAACCAATATTTATAGAATGCTTATGTGATGGAAGCAATGCATGTATATTAAGAACACAAATAGCACAAAAGAGGGATGCCACACTTGTTTTCACAAATAGTGACTCAAATAAATGTAACACAGGTTTCATGATTGAAACAATAGAGAAAATGCAGAGTGGTATGAGAGCATATAGAAGGTGAGTAAGTCAGTCTCTATTTTGTTAATCAGGTTATTTACTTCTTTGAACTATCTTCTTTAGTTCAGTGTAAACAGATTTAAAAGAGAGATGGGCTAAAAATGGTGGAAAAGTGTACATGTATACATTCTTTCTCACTTTCAATCTCTAAAGGGAAAAGATGGGAAAGATTTTATTAGTTTGTTTCTCAAAAGTAAAAGTATATCAGTGCTGGAAAATGAGAAAAGATGCCCAGAAAATTAAACTTTCAAGGAAGATAAATAGCAACAAAATGGAATCAGGTTGATGAAGAAACAAGGTTAGAGAAAACCTCAGGCTAAAACACGGGGAAGAGAAAATTTTACAGTGTTGAAAGAATTTCAGTGATTTTTTTCCAAGCTCACAATCAACACATTCTTGAAATAGCTAGGCCAGTTGGGCACCTTCTTCCCCCCTCTCTCTCTTCCCACTTATTCTGAGTGGCAGGGATTAGCAGTGTTTGCCCCTGGATAAAGTCAGAAAAACCCTCTCTGAAGGGTGAATGATGACGGCTTCGGTGAGAATTAGAGGAAGATGAAGGTTTCTCTGAGAATTAGTCTGCTTTCGAGAAGCTGGGCAGAGCTGGGGGAGGGAGTGGGGACTCCTCTGGAACTCCACTGCAGATACAGGAAGAAGAAAAAAGAACATGTATCTAAAGACACTAATGGGATGCTCTCCAAATGTTGGCAACAAGATGGGAGAGGTTGCCAGCCTTCCTGATTTCTTCCTGTCTAGAATGAAATGTGGCAGTCAGAATACCCTGCCAACTTCACATAGAACACAAATAAGTCTCCCTTTTGGGAAGGAGCTAGTTGAGAAGGCAAAATAACACAATTCAGGGGACACCTTAGCTGGCTACCTAGATACTAGTCAAGTAATGTTTGTCATCTATGATTTTAAAAAAAATGAAAAGACAAAATTACCAATATTAAAAATAAGTTTACTGTTTTATATTAAAAATGGAAAATCTAGATGAAAGGGAAGGATTTCTAGAAAATACAACTTGTTTTGATTGACTGAAGAAAAGGTAAATAACCTGGATAGATCAATAACCTTAGAAGAGACAGGAAGGAGTCAAAGATCAACCTTAAAAAGGCACCAGTCCTAGATGGTTTTACAGGTGAGTTTTTCCAATCCTTATACAGAAATTTTTCCATGTTTGTCTCTACATTCAATGTAATTCCTTTACAAATTCCTATACAAAGTTGTAAAAAAATTGTAAATGCATCAAAAAAGATGGTTATGGAATGAAATTGATTGGAAAATACTTAAGTTCATCTAAAAAAGAAAATGTTTAAAAACATCAGGAAATTTAAAAAAAAGAACAAATGAATATCACAACATAGAGTTTTATAACTGAAATAGTATAGCATTATGAACAGAATATAAAAGAATAAGTAGGAAATAAGATTTGGAAACAGATCAATTATGTATAAGAATTTAATTTATAGGAAGAGTAACTTTTCAAATCAGTGGGTTATTATTAATCAATTCCATAATTGATAAATCAACTGGTTAGGAACTTAGAAAAAAAAATAAATATTGCTCTCAACCTATAGCATAGACATAAACAAATAATTCTAGATTGTTTTAAAAGTTAAATTTTTAAAAGATATATCATGTATCTATAAGTTACAGAATTTTTTATGGTCTTGGTGTGATAAAAACTTCCTGAACAATATACAAGTTCTAAGAACCATAAAGGAAAAAATAAAGGGGTTGATTGCTTAAAAAAATTAAAATTTCATATGGCTAAACACCATGAACAAAGTTAAATCTGGGAAATATTTGCAAAATATATAAGGACAAATGAGTAAGTTGTTCCTGAAAAGGAGTTTTAAAAGCAGGGCAAAAACTCCAAGAGAGAGAAAAAAAGAACATATATGAATAGAAAATTTAAAAAAGAAATATAAATGACCTATGAAATCTAAAGAGATGCCCATTCTCATGAACGACACAGGAAACAACAATTATAACAAGAAAAAGTTTATTTTTTTATTATTCTTCAAATTGGCAAAAATTAAAAAGGATTGTTAATATCCAGGGTTGGCAAGGTTGTATGAAAATGGACATTCTCATACATTATTGGTGGGAATGAAGTTATTATGGCTTTTTCTTGAGGACCTTTTTGTAATATTTATGTATTTTGATATAGAAGAAATAGCCTCATATAATCATGAAGAAATATGTACAAATATATTCATCCCAATATTTTCATAGTGAAAAATTGAAAACAATAAATATCCACTAACAGAGGAATATTTTATTTATGATACCTCTGGAATAAGAAATGTTATGTAGAACTTAATAAGACATCTATATATGTACTGATGTAGAACCATGTACAATACATATTAGTATATTTAAAAGAGCAAAGTTTTGTTTAATCGTTATACTTTGATCAGAATTATGTTAAAAGAAATAAACCTAAATTATATATTTTTATATAAATGTGTATGTGTTTTTACATAGAAAAGAATCCAGAAGTGTATGTAGCACATTGCTAGTTGTAAATTTGAGAAAGCAGGTTGGATTGTTGGAGGAGGAGGCTATTAAGTTTATTTATTTATTTTTGAGAGAGAGAGAGAGAGAGAGATGCGCACATGAGTTGGGGAGCAACAGAGAGAGACAGAGAGAGAGAAAGAAAGAGAATCCCAGGCAGGCTCCACTCTATCAGTGCGGAGTCCCATGTGGGGCTTGAACTCACAAACCACGAGATCATGACCTGAGCCAAAACCAAGAGCTGGACATTCAACTGACTGAGCCACCTATGTGCCACTGTGCATATGTATTTATAAATAAAGATTTTTTAAGTAATGTATTTTAAATGAGTATAAAACTATACATTAAAGTTGTAGAACAATATATATAAACCATGATCCTAATAAGTAAAATAATTCATTTCTGTGAAGAACTAAGCTTTTCATCCATCTGAGCAATATTAACAGATTTTTACAATAAAAATGCATTAATGTATTACGAACTTTAAAAATTAATTCATTGGAAGTATTAGCTTTAGCATACAAGACATTGTTAAGTGACAAAACAAAAACCAATTGCACAGCAATACTTACAGTGAGATCTCCTAAAGAATAAGGTGTGGAAGTTTTACACACCTGATACAAGGAAAGTGTAGTCATGTACACTTTTAATATAATTTACAAAAAAGAAAAAACAATGAGTAAAAAGAAAATTATACTTTGTATGGATTCAGAGCCTACTGTTCAGCTTCTTGGTGCGGTGGGCAAAATT
Source organism: Suricata suricatta (assembly GCF_006229205.1). Taxonomy (NCBI): domain Eukaryota; kingdom Metazoa; phylum Chordata; class Mammalia; order Carnivora; family Herpestidae; genus Suricata; species Suricata suricatta. The sequence goes on along the minus strand of NC_043706.1, from coordinate 112,253,398 downwards.
GTAAGCGTCAGCTGGCTCCTAGCCTAGTAATCAGGGAGTATTCAGAGCACCCAGGTATTTCCCAGGTGACTGCACCCTGGTCACAGCTGAAGGACACAGAGTTGGGTACCCGGGCCAAGCTGAGATAATAATTCTCTGGTGTCTTAGTTTGGCCTACTATAATAAAATATCATAGGCTAGGTGACTTAAACAACAAGTATTTATTTATCTCAGTTGTGGAGCCTAGGAAGTCCAAGGTCAAAGTACTAGAAGATTCAGTGTCTCGTTAGAGCCTACTTCCTTTTCTTTACTATTTGTTTCTTTGTTTAGGAGAATCCAGTTATCTTCTATTAAGATGTACAAAATGCAAAACAATGCCACCATACCCACTAATTTCTTTGTCAGTAGAGTTATGTGTTAAAAAGAACCCATGTTCTTTATGTTTAATCTATATTCATGTGTTAATGTGATTTTATTTTATTTTTTTTAATTTTATTTAAATCCAAATTAGTTAACATAGTGTAATCATGGTTTCAGGAGTAGAAGTTAGGGATTTATCACTTACATATAATATCCAGTGCTCATCCCAACAAGTGCCCTCCTTAGTACCCATCACCTATTTAGCCCTTCCCCCCAACCTAACACCCCCTCCAGCAACCCTCAGTTTGTTCTCTGTATTTAAGAGTCTCTTATGGCTTGCCTCTCTCTCTGTTTTTATTTTCTTTTTCTTTCTTTCCCCTATGTTCATCTGTTCTGTTTCTTTAATTCCACATATAAGTGAAATCATATATTTGTTTTTCTCTGACTGACTTATTTCACTTAACATAATAAATTCTAGCTCCATCCACGTTGTTGCAAATTGCAAGATTTTATTCTTTCTGATGACAGAGTAATATTCCACAGAGTATCAACATTTGAATTTCAAGGGGACACAAACATTCCATCCGAAGTACCTTATGAATGGGAGTGAGAGGGAATCCATTCCTGTATGTGGTTGGACGTGAATATATTTTCTGTAAGTCTTCACACTGTGATCACATCATCCATCTTCCCTCACCTTGTGGGCTGAGGAGCAGAGAAGACAACCCCACAGAGAAGGAAGCACGAACTAGATGGCAGAGACGCTCAGAAATGAGACTTCTGGGAGAGAAGTGAACTTCCTAGATTTCCCCCAATCTTTGGTAATCTTGGTTTCCAAAGTTCCTGGTCTTCAATTGCATTCTCCTCTTGGGCTGGGGCCTTCTCTAACCTATTGTAAATTTCCCTTCCTTGCTGCTTCTTGTAACCAAAGGCAATGTCAGCATTTCCCTGTCTGACCATGAAGATATATTCCTGTAAATTGGGTTTGTCAGATTTTATGGTCCCTGTATCCACCCTGTATAGATAGCATCTGCTACTTGATACTATTTCAAAGTTAAAATAATGGAATTATGGATGTATTTAAAATGAATAATGTCTATGTTCAGGGCACATTCTGGCTATCATTTTTCCCTCATGTGCCAAAGTAGTAAGCAATATTTAAAATGTCACTATAATTCCCACTTCCTGGGAAATTACTATAAATGCCAAAGTATGAGCCAGCCCCCCCCCCCAACAATTCTCTTTTAGAAGTTAGTTGTTTTATAATTGAGTTCTTACAAGAGCTCGATTACTCTATTTTAGACACACACAAAAAATGTGTTTGGTGAGGGCTAATTAGTCTGAAACATCCTCAATCAATTTTGAGTGCTTTTAAAAAGCACCTGGTAAAATCAGTAAGAAAAAAAAGACATAAAGAAATTTAACACCATTTTAATCATTATTTTTTGATAGGGTAGAGTAGGACTTCACAATTGCAAGTGTTAAATTAGTAAGTAAAATCACTTAAGAAGTGGGTAGTTCATCACAAATTTACTACATCCAAACCAAATTTTAAAAGGTAGTTAATGACATGGGAAGAAGTAAAACTTAAAGGACACAAAAGTTAATTTATAATCTGACTAAAATTTTTAAAACTTATAAATAAAGTAACATAAAATTTTGTAAACAAATATTAATGTTTCTCTTCTTGGAGTTTATTTAATCTTCTTTTGATCTATTTTTCAATTTTTAAGGAAATCATATATTAATATTGTAATCAGAAATTAATTCCAAAATATTAATATAAAAATTTTGAAAATATGAGTCCAAGGGCAGTTTCTGAATCCCTGATAGATGGCATTAATGTTTAACTCTCACAGAGCTACAAACATGTTTTTATTTATGAATTGTGAATTAAATATTGAACATTACCTGTTTTATATTTTGTTAGATGTCTCCTGTTGCCATGGGAACATTCAGGTTAATAGTAATGTTACAGAAAAATAATCTGTACTTAATCCACATGTAAGATTGATTTTTTAAGAACATTAACATACAGTATTTAAAATATTTCAGCATACTTTTCTATTCTATAGAGCACAAACTATTATTATTAAAATTGAGTAATTAGCTGGAACTTTTAGAAATTGTGGTATACCAAATGAATGCTTACCAACTTAATTGGTCAGCAATTTTTTTGTGTTTGTATTTTTAATGCAATGTGTTTTTCAAAATAAAACAAGATGCTTTATTCTATTTAATTCATATTAAGGCAATTTAAGAAATAAACAGAAAAAATAATTTTTTCTGAATTATTTAATTCAGATGATGGTACTTTAAAAATTAAGCAGAACATGGGGCGCCTGGGTGGCTCAGTCAGTTGAGCTTCTGACTTTGGCTCAGGTCATGATCTTGCAGTCTGTGAGTTCAAGCCTCGTGTCAGGCTCTGTGCTGACAGCTTGGAGCTGGAGCCTGCTTCAGATTCTGTGTCTCCCTCTCTTTCTGCCCCTCCCTTCTTGCACTCTTTCTCTCTCTCTTTCCAAAATAAATAAACATAAAAATTGTTTTTAAAAAATTAAGCAGAACAAATTTAGGGAAACCATGAAGCATGAAAATCAAACTAGATTTTTGAAACTGGTTTAGGAAGCATATGTATATTGTTGTTGAGAATCATGTACTAGATCAAGTATGTCCTCTCCAAAATGATGAAGACAACATGGTGAAGTATACAGTAGGTGTTCAGTAAAGGCTGGATGGTGAGCAGCCTCTAATTTCTATAGATTGGGACCATCATCCGTGCAGTTTCTCATCCCTGTGCCTACGTTCATGCTGTCCCTTTCATCTGGAATACCTTCTCCCTCCTTCTTGCCCTTCCTCCAAGGCACTCCCTCACTCCCTTCTTTCTAGTCCCCTGGACCACTTCTTTCCCCTTCAGCAAGCCTTCTCCTTCTGGAGATTCTCTATTTTAAAACCTATGCTTATTTTTCCCCTGACAACGAGGTTGTGTGAGAATTTTAATACAGACATTTCAAAGCCTCAGTGGACTGTGGGCACTCAGGGTAACATACCATGAGGTCTCGGTCCCATCATGCCTGGGAGGATAGAGAGCATCTCTCATGACACGTTGACCGGGCTGTTCCCACAGTCATTTTGAGGCAGCCATTTTGGAGGCATCCACAGCACAATGATGCAGCTGTTGTGATTTCAGAGTCTTTGAAATAGTCATTTTGGCACAACATTTCCCAAGACAGGGACATTTTGCTGAGGTATTTGGACAAAATCTTAATTCAGTTTTTTTCTTTTCAGCAACTGATATTACGAGGTAATGGCAAAAAACAAACCATTTTACCCCATCCATGGGAGAACTAACTCATCCCATTTGTCTTCCCTCTACGAACAGCGGGTACTCTAAGATGGAAAAATTCTGGCAGAAACGTGATCACAAAACCTTCTGTTTCCCGTCCTTGCCCATCTCAGGAAATGCCATCAATCATTCCAGGCAACGCATCTGCTCACCTCTAAGATTTCACTTGCATCTTGCATGAGCTACATAGAATTTCTTCATCTCTCCCCTAAAGTTAAAGACATGGGGAGCAGAATGTTTGGTCCACATATATGATCCCTGGTCCTTAAGACTAGATTATGCAATAATGATCAGTTACATTTCTGACATTTCTCTCAGTAAAATTAACACAGCATAATTACTATTGCAAAACTTCATTATTAGTAATGCGTTGAGGGACAGCATTATTATTTCCTAGAACTTCATCCAATTCTATCAAATTATAGAAAAAAATCTTTTCCCCCTCTTTCAAAAAGTAATACAAACCCCAAAACATTAAAACCACACTTGATGAGATAGGAAACATAAATCTCTTATAATCTTGGTGTGCCTGCCAAGAGTGTAAGGTTCAGGGATGTTCTATGCAGTGCTTGGGAAAACAAACTGCAAGAAACAAAACAGACTGGACAGTTTTCACAGGGCCACAAAGTGTCCCCTGCATTGAAACAATACTTTCAGCTGTGTCCTGTTCAGCTTCAGGAACAGTCTCCATCAGGCACAGAGGTTACACTTGTTCACTTGCTCCACGCCACCCATTCCTCTATTCCCCCAACACCATTCCTCCTCATCCTTGTCTTCTTTTTTTGTTTAACTTTTTTTTTTCCAAAATAAACTTAGATTGTATTGTAGTTTCACTTAACAGTATATAAAATGCTGTGTTGTGACAGGTATCAACTATCCATTAGATACTGAATCATTTCTTCTTAAGCACTACTGACTGCTTGTTTTTCTTGAAGCTAGATCATTCTGAATGTTTCCTGTTAGACCTATGAGTG
>NC_043706.1:112111914-112248642 GCF_006229205.1 Suricata suricatta | reverse complement strand
CATTGCCACCAACAGTGTAGGAGGGTGCCCATCTCTCCACACCCTCGCCTTGTTTAACTTTTAATGTTTAATTTATTTTTGAGAGAGAGAGAGAGAGAGAGAGAGAGCGCGAGCTTGAGCAGGGGAGAGTCCTCCGACTCTTCGGATACAGAATCCGAAGCAGGCTCCAGGCTATGAGCTGTCAGCACAGAGCCCGACGCGGGGCTCGAACCCACGAATCACGGGATCATGACCTGAGCCGAAGCAAGACGCTCAACCGACTGAGCCACCCAGCGGCCCCTCATCCTTGTCTTCTGAAGTTACCAGCAGATGCCACAGGGCAGCTGGTGTCCTACCTGAGAACAATGGTGTCCACATTAGGATGCCTACTTTTCCCGGCTCTTGACTCCATTAGCCTCAAGGAGCAGTGCTGTGTTTCCTTTCCTAGAGACTAGGTCAACTTTTGCCTCTAGAAGTACCTACCAGGCTCTGTTTGTCCCTACTCCTTCCCCATTCGCTATTTTTACTTGCGTCGTGGAGCCCTTTAGAAAAACAGCTTCTCTAGCTTCTGCCTGCTGCTCCTTTCTCCACAAGACTCAACAATTAGTGCAGATAATCACCAAAATGGAAGCACTCTCTGGAGCACCACCTGCACCCACACCCTGGCTATGACACTTAGGGCTGTGTGATCTTAGTTAAATTAATTAAACTCTCTGTGCTTCTGTTTCCTCATCGGCAAAATCGAAATGGGAGTTGCAGTGCCCACTCCAGTGCTCCTTGTTGGGATGGGCTCTTATGAAAAGTGAATTACAGACAACGTCCCTAGTACCGTGTCCGTACTCAGGCAAACACTTGATGAATGTTAATTATTGTTTAAAAAGACAAAGAGAAAAAAAGCTTGTGGCCAGGGACAAGACGCCAGGCTGTCCCAGTTCTCACCTACCCCATTCGATGTGTACCTGCGCACAACACGTTGTCATGACAGGCTCCATTATATAAACCTTACATAACCAGACATCGAGCCAAATCCAGGTCTTACATTCTCCACTGCTCAGGCAGGACCATCCTGCTACATTATTCAGTCTCTTTTTATTCCTCCCCTGCTATTCCCTGAAAGCATGAATTTGTCTTTCCTTTCCATGTGTTGCCAGCACTGTGACGGCAGTGAACACAGAGCAGTGTTGATAAGTGGGTGAATGAATGAATGGATGGACGTAGTAGTGTTTATCTCAAAGACTTCCATTCAAGACTGCTTGGTTCCTGAATTATATTTGAATGAATTTCACTTTACAAAAATTGTACTGAGTCTAGAGTAAAATTAAAATAAAACATACAGGGAACCATTTTTTAAATAGGAAATTGGAAGTAAGAATGCAGGAAAGATAAAGAATAAAAATGTACATGTTTTCCACAGAAACGCTGAACATCAAATGAATGCCTTTTCTTCTATAGATTTTTGTTTCGGCATCATTATCCCACCATTTAGAGGATATGATGACTTATGGTCTGAAAATGAAACACTATATCATTAAAGCCTTATTTTCATGAAGATATTTTCTTCTAATTAAATTCAATACCATCCAGTGGAAGAATAGCTTATTCAACATGATACATCGCAATGCTTTTCCATGTAATAGAGAGCTCAAATAAAGAGTTCATGCTTTACTGTGAATCAAGGAAAAACACAGTCCAGTTTTATAGGCTTTCTATGGGCAAGCGTTTTCTCTTAACTGAACAGTTTGGGGTTTATGTTGTAAGTGGAAAAGAAGCCTAAACCTGATTAATTTACCATGGCTCATGATGAAACATTAAAAGTGGGGATAAAATAGTTTCCACCAAAAAACTGTAAGAGTGACCGCTATTCTTTTAATTAGCAGCACAGAAGCCCTCCCCCCCCAAAAAAGCAAGCACATAAAGAACAACAAACACAAATAAAAAGTGAAAAAAAATGCAGACACATTTAAATTATTGATGATAAGTTTCACCATGTTCTAGGAGCCTCTGCAATTTATTCAGCAAATGTTTAGGAAACCCCTGGATCGTGTCAAGCAAGGCTAAGCCCTGAAAACGTAAAGATGATAGAGAGAACACACAGGTGGTACTTTCAAGTGAATCACAGTCTAGTAATTTTGGCACATTTCTTCCAGAAATGTGATCCAATAAGAAGCCTAAAGGGAAACACCTGTATGCATATATACACGTTAACTCTGTTTATTCACTACGGAAACATATTTGTTGGCTGCTGATTTAGTGAAAAGTAAGGTAGTGAAAAAAAGTACATACATGATTTATGATTTCCCTCCAAAAAGCTTTTATCCTGAATTCATACATAAGAGTGACAAACTTTACAAATAGTGATGGAGTAGTGTTAATAGTAGTAATAATCAAAAGCAATAGTTAATAAGAGTGAATCAAATCTTGCTAACCAAACCATTCTTTAAATTTTCAAAGCTATTTAAAAATCATCTCAACTTTGAGATGATGAAGACATGGAAAGGAAAACATTTATGCAAAAACCTACAGAGGAAATATTCAAAGTAACCAAAAATCACACCTAATGCCCAAACCTTGGCTTCTAATACCATTCTCCAGTGAAAAGAACCAGAGCTCCTTTGAAAAATGGTGAAATCTAAGACTGGGCAAGAAATATACAAGATGAGCTCAGAGCACGTATTAGCTTCAGAAAGTAAGGAAGTGTTCCCAAAACAAAATGGTGGAGCATATCAAAGGGATGCAGAAGCCAACATGAAGGAGACTCTAATGGCCAAAGCTAGAAGAATTTGAGCATTAGAATAAATAACATAGTATGAGATTGTAACTAAAAGTATAAAATAAATATCCATGAGTCCATATAATATAAATAAATGACTGATAAATAAACAAATGAGGGAGAAGAGACAAGCTTCTCACACAGAATTCCAAATAATTTATGTGCATAATTCCTGCTCGAGAAGGTAAGTATAACTCCTGACCCCTTAAATGTGGACTCTGCACAGATTCTTCCTTCCAAAGAGTACAGTACAGACAGAAAAGAAAAAAAATGGAGAAACCTGGCAAACACCACTTTGGCCAGATGATCAAGGTTAACATGGACAGTGATAAATCATGTAGATAGTATTACCCTTTAGAATACTGATAAGTCCCCTGATAATACTGATAAGTGATAAGAACGGCACTTACCACCCGTGGTCTTCCTCACAAACAAAACAAAACAAAAAAACCCTATAACCCCAGTCTAATCATGAGAAAAAAAGTCATTGGACAAACCCATATTGAAAAACAGGTTACAAAATACCTAACCACCACTCTTCAAAATTGTCAAAGTCTTCAAAAATGAAGAAGATAGGAGAAATGATCACAGCCAGGAGACTCATAGGAGACATAATTACTAAATGCAATATGGTATCCTGAGTGGGACCCTGGAAAAACAACCAAAAATAAAAAGGATAGTAGGTGAAAACTCAAGAAATTTGAGTAAAATATGGACTTCAGTTAATAATAATGCACCAATGTTTTTGTTTTTCGGTTCTGACAAATGTCCCATAACAATGTAAAATATTAATGGAGGAAACCGAGTACAAAGCACCTGAGAAATCTCTTCTTTGCAAGTTTTCTCAGAATCTAAAATTTAAAACTACTTAAAAATAAGCAGAAATAAAATTCCTGAAACCAGTAAACAACGGACACAATTATTTTCATAAATAATAATAGATTTACAAATGCTTGAATAAATAATAAAAATTGAGATTGTACTTTAATGCTATCTGCCATCTCATTATGGGATTGTGCGATGGACTTCAGTTTAGTGTATGTCCAAACTTTTGAAGACTAAAAAATAATACAGAGTTCTAATACACTGCTTTGTACCTTTGTACCCAACTCTGCCCCCCCCCAGTTTCTTTGATCCCTCTCATCTCATGAGTCTAGGGACTGTAGACATTTTGAAAAAATTTCTAGCCATTTGGCTGATAAAGCTGCTGTATATTTTTATTAAAATACACTTCCATAGCTTGAGTAATTTTCTCTGATTATTGTAGTTTTTCCCATTTTTCGTGTGATTGACTACCACCATATGGTAGAGAAACAATGTTAGAGGTCAAAATCACTCTGATTGTAGACTGTGGTCATATTTTATGCAAACTTGGAATAGTGCAAAACAAACAGGTTAAAAAAGTCCCAATTTATGTACCAAATTCAAAATATTGTTAATTCTTCAAATGAAAAATTGATGAAGAATCATAATTTGAAAACTGATGGTTCAATGCATTTAAAAACTGTTTACTCTATTACCACATGGTGGCACCACATCAGCTGGTGACCAGCAAACCTTGGCAAACCTTGGATTAGTCTTGAATTGAATGACTCTTGAATTACATGACTTCATACAGAGCACCACCTGTATTTGAATTCTATCCTTCATTTTACAAATGATGTCAGTGGAGTCGAGAGAGCTAAATCATTCCCCCAAGTCCACACAAGGGTCTACTACTGAGCCTGGTATAGAATAAAATATACTTTCTTTTACTTGGTTCTGTGCTGTAATACATCTATATGTCTATAATAACAACATTTCATAGGGGGAAATAGACCTCTTAATGTCATTTTAAAATTCATGCATATAAGTATATGCCCAAAATATATTAAAATCTCAATTAAGTCTATTATCTTTCTTTAGGTTCCTGAGAGTTTCAGTATTTTGGGTTTTTGCTTTGCAAATTTTTTTCCGATGCAAGACAATTTAAAAGCTATTGAATTAGAACCATATAATGACTTAGATTTTTCACAAAGTACTGTTAAGTGAAAACATAGTAAGGAAAAAAGGATTATATTATCTCAGTCTCATGTTTATAGACTTAATAATAATAAAATTAAAATATTCTGGATAGTACGCATACAAATGTAAATGTCTATATATCTATGTCTGTATAGAATTATTTCTTTAAACTTTTTTAAAAATTTTTTTTGAGGGAGAGAGAGACAGAGCACAAGCCAGGGAGGAGCAGAGAGAGAGGGATACACAGAATCTGAAGCAGGCTCCTAGCTCTGAGCTGTCAGTACAAGCCCTATGCAGGGTTCGAACTCATGAACTGCAAGATCATGATCTGAGCCAAAGTCAGATGCTTAACCAATGGAGTGACCCAAGTGCTGTTAGAATTATTTAAATACAGTAAAATATATAGATGATATATAAATTCTTTAATATAAGTTACTTTTGCAAGGAAAAGAAAGAGATTCACATAAGAGGAAAAGTAGAAGAAAATGAAGAGAAAGCCAAACAAAATAGGAAAAGAACTGCACACACACAAAATTCCTATCTAGGGTCATATTTAGGCATTTATGTAAAATTTTAATTGTATGAATATATGTATTTATACATTTAAATACTGTGTTTTACAAAATAAAATTTACCATAAATAAGGATGAGTAAATAAAATTCACCACATATCAAAAGAAAAGGAAAATGAAAATCTAGAAAAATTAGCCTAGCGTCGGGTTCTGTGCTGACAGCTTAGAGCCTGGAGCCTGCTTCAGATTCTATGTCTCCCTTTCTCTCTGCCCCTCCCCTGCTTGTGTTCTGTCTCTCTCTCTCAAAAATAAACATTAAAAAAAACCTTTAAAAAATAAAGGAAATAACCCACCTACAAAGCAGTTAAAAATAAAACACAAACAATAGTTTAATAGAAAAGGTAACAGCCTAAAAGTTAAGTCCATTGAAGGGCCATTTACATATAAGAAAAATATACATACTTCTACATAAAGATGCTTATTCCCATTTGTAATCAGGAGAATGCAAATTAAAATCACAATGAAATTCTATTTCAATTTTGTAATATTGGCAAAATATTAATGTATCCTAACACCAAGGTTTGGCACAATCACTTTCAAAAGCAACTTTGCAATATGTAGTGAAGTTGAAGATGTTCAATCCTTATGGTAGATCTCCTCCCAGGTATACGTCCACCTGCATGTTGATGAAGAGACATTTACAAGAATGATCACAATAGCATTGCCTAAAAGAATAACAACTGGAAAAAACCAAAAAGGACGAAAATAGTATAAATTGTGATATACTTATTCAGTGGGGTATAAGAAGTAAATGAATATAGGATATATGTATCATATACATTTGAACTAATATGTATCATGAATAAATTTCCACAAAATAATGTTGAGAATAAAGAGCACACTGCAGAGAAATACATGCAAATGACACTATTTACATAAAGTTTAAAAACATACAAACGAATTATACATATATACATATCATTTGGGAGTACATATGTGTGTTACAAATTGGGGCAGCCACTATAGAAAACAATGTGGCGGCTCTTCAGAGAACAAACAATAGAGGGGCACCTGAGTGGCCCAGGTGGTTGAGCGTCTGTCTTCAGCTCAGGTCATGATCTCAGGGTTCATGGGTTCGAGCCCCACGTCGGGTTCTGTGCTGACAGCTCAGAGCCTGGAGTCTGCTTCAGATTCTGTGTCTCCCTCTCTATCTGCCCCTCCCCCATTCATATTCTGTCTCTATCTCAAACATAAATAAACTATAAAAAATTTAAAACAAACAAACAATAGAAGTACCATATGATCCAGTAATTCTACTTCTGGGTATTTGCCTGAATAAAATGAAAACACTGACTCCAAAAGATTCATGCACCCCTATGTTTATTGCAGAATTATTTACAATAGCCAAGATATGGAAGCAGTGCAAGTGTCCATCCATAAATGACTGGATAAAAAAGAAGTGTTTCATATACGATGAAAACTTGCTCAGCCTTAAAAAAGAATGAGATCTTACCATTCGCAACAACATGGATGCACCTAGAGGGTATTATATTAAGTGAAATAAGTCAGAGAGAAAAAGACCAATACCATATGATTTCACTTACATGTGGCATCTGAAAAACAAATCAAATGAACAAACAACAACAAAATAGAAACAAACTCCTAAATACAGAGTTTCTGGGGGACATGGGGTTGGGCAAAATACGTGAAGAGGGCTAAGAGGTACAAACTTCCAGTCATAAATAAGTCACAAGGATGAAAAGTACAGCAAAAAACATATGATATTATATAGTCAATAATATTTAATAACTTTGTAGGGTGTCTAATGGTAACTATGCTACTGTGGGTAAGCTTTTCATGATGTATAAAATTGTCAAATCACTATGTTATACACCAGAAACCAGTATAATATTATATGTCAACGATACTATATTTTAAAATAAAAACAAAGATGTCTAGGAATGATAAATATTAAATTTAAGGCAGCAAATACTTCTGAAAGAAGAAATGGGAAAATTCAACCAGAAAGCAGCAAGTAGCATCTGCATCTGATTTGTGAGCCGTGTGGTGTGTGCTTATATTTTTCATTATCATTACATCTTAAAATATCTTTTTGCTTATAATTATTACAATACTATACTTATTACATAGTCATATTGTTTGTTAATATTATTTCATAATACTCTTTACAAAGATACTGAACTCCCTCATAAGAGGAGTACTTATTAATGGGCACCTAGGTAGCTCAGTTGGTTAAGCATCTGACTTGATTTTAGATCAGGTCCCGAGCTCGAGGTTCATGGGATTGAGCCGTACCTTGGGCTATGTGCTGCCAGTGTAGGGGCTGCTTGGGGTTCTCTCTCTCTTTCTCTCTCTGCCTCTCCCCTCCTCATGCTCTCTTTCTCAAAATAAACAATAAATAAATTTTTAAAAATGAGTACTTATTAAGATGACAGTGAGAAACTATTTCTCACCCACCACAACAGTAAAGACATACATTTTGCTCGTACATGTTCTGGTAATGATGTAGGGGCACATGTACTTTCAGGAATTGCTGGAAGACTACATTTGTAGAACTTCTGTTTTTATTTTAAAATATAGTATCGTTGACATATAATATTATACTGGTTTCTGGTGTATAACATAGTGATTTTATACATCATGAAAAGCTTACCCACAGTAGCATAGACACTCGCAATGGTTAGCAAAATTAAATGCATACATACACTTACACACACACACTAGCTTACATTTAATCATATACACATCGCTTTAGGGGTGTAGTTTTCAGAAATACTCATGCAAGTACACAAGGACACATACACAAAGTTATTCACTGTCACGTTGTCGATGATACCAAATGACGAGGAACAACCCAACACAACCTTCAGAAGGGGCTGGTTAGAAAAACATGGTTCCTCTATACAATGGATTTTATGCAGGAGATGAAAAAGAATGAGCTACCACTGTATAAAGTAGCCCTTAGGATAAATAGTCAAGAGGGGGGAAAGTGAGGAAAGGACACTTATCTGATAATCACATTTGGCCGAGCAAGTGGCCTCTACTACTTGGGGCTGGGGTTTGGGGGACAGTCAGGAGAGGTGGGTTTTGTCAGCATTTCCATTTGGATGTCTTGAATCTTGTATGCGTGCATTACCATTAAACTAGACGGGTGAAGAAGCAAGTAAATAAAAGAATAAATACTACGATTAAAAGATTACCACCTCATTGGATGATTTTCATTTGCTCGCCTGTTTTATGTTTGTAGTTTTCCTTGTTTCTTGAATTCCGGAGATAAACCCCACTTGGTCATAATGTATTACCCTTTAGATATATTTCAGGATTTGGTTTACCGATATTTGTTCAAGAATGTTGTGTCTCTGCAAATGAGGAATATTCATCTGTAATCTCTTTCTTTTTCTTTATAGTTTTCCCTCCCTCCCTTCTTGCATCTTTCCTCCTTTTTCTCCTTCAAACTCTGTCAGATTTTAATACAAGAGTTTGGTAGCCCAGGGAATCTGCCTGGCACACTCAGAAAAGCATGTGACTCTTGACCTTAGGGTCATGAATTCAAGCCCCACATTAGCAATTGAGATTACTTAAAAATAAGTAAGCTTTAAAAATATTTTAAAAATATTTTCATAGCCTCATAAAACAAGTCAGAAAGTATTGCCTCTTCCTTTATTTTCTTAAATAGTTTGTGTAAGTGTTGTTATTTCTTCCTTAAGTGTTTGATAGAATTCATCAATAAAACTCTCCAGGCTTTGTGATTAGATGCATTGATAAGTCAAATCATTTTTTCTTTGTACTATTTGAAGTCTTAGCCAGATTGAGAAAGCTCTGTGCTTTAATTGCTATGTTCATTGTATTGAATTACAGATTTTAATCCCAAGAGGTGTAAATACACCAAATTTGTTTCTGATAATTAAAAATTTTAATAGATACAGGACTATTCAGATTTTGTGTTTACAATTATTGTAACATTTATATTTATCACTATATATGTTGTTTATTAATGTTATTTCACAGTATTTTGTAAAAGATTCTATTTCATCTTGTAGCAGTTTTGGTAAGCTTTTTATTTTCTTTAAGGTATTAATCCATTCCATCTAAACTGTTGAATTTATTGGCTAAGGTTGTCCATACTATTCCTTTATCATCCTTGATGTTTGTGGAACTAAAATAGTATCACCTCTTTACTTACCAACACTGGTAATCTCTCTTCTTTCTTTTTTCTTTCTTTCTTTTTTTAATGTTTTATTTATTTTTGAGAGAGAGAGCATGAGTGGCAAGGGGTGAAGAGAGAGGGAGACAGAGGATCCTAAGTGGGCTCTGAGCTAACAGTAGTGATCCTGATGCAAGGCTAGAACTCATGAACTGTGAGACAGTGGCCTGAGCTAAAGTCGGATGCCCAACTGACTGAGCCACCCAGGTGCCCCTCTCTTTCTTTTTTCTTTAAGTACTATGGCTACAGCTTTATCAATTTTACTTGTCCTTTTAAAGTACTAAATTTTACCATTCTTGATTTTCTCTGTTTGTTTTCTGTTTTGTTGATTTGGCTTGTTATTATTTCCTTGCACTATATACTTAGGGTTCACTGTGCCATTCTTTTATTTTAAATGTACCTATATCTTTATGCTTAAAGGGACGGTGAAGCCATAGCTACATAGAACGTGGGTCTCTAAAAGACTACACGGAACATTGTCTAACCTCCCCCCCTTCCAACCCATACCCTGCATTAAACTGCAATTTGAAGAAATAAACCTTTATTGTGTTACACTCCTGAGATTTGCAAGTTGTTTTGCAACAACTTATCCTGCTGGAGGCAGGATGGGTGGTAGAAGACTACCACAGGAATCTGGGCATGAGATGGTGAAATCTTAACTCAGAAGGAGGCCCTTGGAAATAACACGGTGAGAAAGATGTGAGAAACATTTTGAATTCAGAATCAGTAGGCTAGTGTCTAGTTGGATGTAAGGGAGGGAGAAGCCTAATATACAGTTATAAAGATCAAATAAAGAAAAGTACATCAAGTTTTTAATGCAAGATGGTGGTCACACATCAGGAGGAGATAATGCAGTGCAGTGGTAAGCAAGACTTTACTTTCACCTTAGGGAGTCTTGGGCTGTCATGGGTGGTCACCTCTGGATGAATAAAATGGCCTGACTCGGAGTTTCAGTAGTGAGATATGGGCCTCTCCATGAACCAATTTTCTTGATTTTTCTTTCTTTATGCTATTAAGAAACAAAAAGGATCATGTCTTACATTTCATAATTTATGTAACTGATTTAATTGTTGTTTACTTAAGCACTTTCCCAATAGGTACTGATTTAATTTTTCCCCTGGAACATCAAGCCATTACTGATGATGTTAGAAGGACACATTCTAATGTATGTGTATGGGACACATGTTGTGACATGGAAGGCATATGTCTTCCCACATTCCCTGAAACTATGCATACTTGTTGTCACCCTCTTTCCTTACGACTCAAGTAATTGCTTTATTAAAACTCTCCCTTTTCTTAGCTTCAGAGAAAAAGTCTGAAACTCACTTATTCTGGGAAATAAATAATTATTAACAGTTTAAGTAGGACTCCAGAAATATTTTTAATGTAAGCTTTATGCCCAACGTGGGGATTG
Organism: Suricata suricatta; assembly: GCF_006229205.1. Classification (NCBI taxonomy): domain Eukaryota; kingdom Metazoa; phylum Chordata; class Mammalia; order Carnivora; family Herpestidae; genus Suricata; species Suricata suricatta. The sequence continues at coordinate 112,237,738 of NC_043706.1, read as the reverse complement.
AACTCATGACCCCAAGACCAAGAATCACATGTTCTACTGAGACAGCCGGGTACCCCTCAAAAATATTATTCACATTAATGAGAATAATAGCTTTAGGATAAAAAGGATAAAGATTTAGAAGTAAGTGCATTTGAAAATAGAAAGAAATAATAGATACACTAAGCAAATCTAAGAGTTGATTATTTGAAAACAATAAAATAGAGATGAAATTAGCTAAAGCCATCAAGGTAAGAGGAGAGAAATATTCCAATTAGGGAAGAAAATGAAAAAGTAAATCAATAAAAAGTGATTTAAATAATTGTAAGGGGTTATTTTGTTCAACTGTATAAAAAATAATTTGAAAACCTTTTTTGAGCTAAAACAAATTATAGGAAAACATAAATTGTCAAAACCAACCTCCAATGAGATAGAAAATATAAATAAAAACAAGAAAATTGCACAAAAAGCCATCTTGTTCTTTCTTCCCCTACAAAGTCCAGGCATTTCATCAGGATATTTTCTGAAACTTTAAAGAACAGAGAAATCTAGTCTAATTAAACTGTTCCAGAACATAGAGAAGTAGGTAAAGTTTCAAAATTCTTTTTAAGGAGTTAGAATAAATATCATGACCAAATCTGACAGAAATATTATAAAATTTTTTAAATGTTTATTCATTTTTGAGAGACAAAGCAAAAGAAGTGGAGGGACAGAGAGAAAGAAGTGGAGACACAGAATCTGAAGCAGACTTCAGGCTCTGAGCTGTCAGCACAGAGCCCAACGTGGGGCTTGAACTTTCAAACCATGAGATCATGACCTGAGCCAAAGTTGGTCACCTAACCCATTGAGCCATGCAGGCACCCCCTGACAGAGATATTATAAAGACAGAAAACAGAACTATTCACTTATAAGAATTTATTTTTTAATTAAAAAATAGTAAGTAAAATTGATCATATTTTAAAATAATAATAGATCTTGACTAGATAAGGATCATATCAGAAACTCAAGAGTGTTTCGGTATTAACAAACCTAATAAATAATATAGTTCACTACATTAGTAAATCAGATGAAAAAAGTAATATACTCATCTTCACAAATGCTGAAAAAAATTGATAAAATATTAACATTTACTTGTGATGAAAGTTCTTAACCCTTAAAAAAGACTAAAACCATTAAATTTTTTTTTACTTAGTAATAGCTAACTCAGTAGTCATTAGGTCATATCCTTTCTATTAACAAAGAGTAACCAGATTTAAAATCTTAAATGAAAAAGAAAAATGTAATAGCAACAAAAAGAATATCTGAGGACAAACTTCATAAGAAATGTGCAAAACTCTTAGGAGGCCAAGTTAAAATTCCTACTAAAGGACAAAAGAGACATAAATATGCACAATGTATACCCTATTCTTTTTTTAAATATTTTTTTATTTATTTTTGATACAGAGCATGAGAGGGGGAGAAGCACAGAGAGAAGGAGACACAGAATCTGAAGCAGGCTCCAGGCTCTGAGCCAGCTGTCAGCACAGAGCCTGATGCGGGGCTTGAACCCAGGAACATGGGATCTGACCTGAGCCGAAGTCGGAGCCTTAACCGACTGAGCCACCCAGGCGCCCCTACCCTATTCTTAAAGGGAAATGTACAGTTCAAATATCTCTATTTTGTCTAAAGTAATCTATCATTTTTTCATGGTCCAAATAATATACAAATAGATCTTTTTCACTAAATAAGACTGTAAATTTCATATGGGAAAATAAGCCTACAAGAACAGTTAGAGGGCGCTTAGGTGGCTCAGAAGGCTGATCTCATCTCAGGTCATGATCTCACAGTTCGTGATATTGAGCCCACATGTGGCTTTGTGCTGACAGCATGGAGCCTGTTTGGAATTCTCTCTCTCCTCTCTCTGTTCCTCCTCTGCTCGTGAGCATATGCCCTCTCTCTCAATATAAATAAATAAACATTAAAAAAAATAAGTAGGAAAACTTTGTAGGAAAAAAATCAGGGGCAAGATTAGCCTTAATGTGAAATAAGTAAACTGAACTCAAAATTGGAGTCAGGAAGCCATGAAGGAAGAGCTCTCACAAATGTACCACTCACTGCGGCTTCTCCCAGCGAGAAGAAGCAAGATTTCCTCTTCGTGCTGCAACAGCCAGCCGTAGGCACCTGACTTGTGCAAGTTGCCCATGCCTGCTGCCTGTGAGAAAGTACCGCCATTTTGAACTCTCATTTTTGTCCAGTGAACTTTTGGTTAAAACAACCTGTCTCAACTTCCTTCTTTTCTGTATAAAAGGACGCTCTCTGGACTTGCCTATGGTTCTACTATTCTGGAATAAACTCGACTTTGCTGGCCACTTACCTTTTACTTTTAAATGGTTTAATTAAGGCAATTGAAATAGAGTTGTACCAGCATGTGTACATACAAACAGACCAATGAAATAACAGAAGAGTTTTATTTATTTCTTTTTAAACTTTTTTTATTTTAGAGAAAGAGGTGGGGGAAGGGGAAGACAGAGGGGGACAGAGGATCCAAAGTGGGCTCAGTGCTGACAGCAGTAAGCCCTATGCAAGGCTAAAATTCAGAAACTGCAGGATCATGACCTGAATCCAAGTTGGATGCTTAACCAACTGAGCCAACCAGATGCTCCCAGATGGGTTTATAAATAGAATCCCCAAATAAAATTTAGCAATGCTGAAGTTGGAATTTCACATCAATGGGGGAAATAGAATGTTTAATAATCCTGGGATAATTGAATATTTGAAAAAATAAAATTGAATTTTCACCCGACCCTTACATCAATATAAACTCCAGATGGATCAAATATTCATAAATTAAAATAAAACTGTAACATTATGAGAAGATGTGAGGCATTTTATGTAAATTCAAAGAGGACAAAACTTTTCTAACTTTAAATATATTTTTAAAACATGCATGTCAAAAATTCTTTAGCCAAAATTCAAGGAAATATACAATCTGAGAGAAAATATCTGTGTCATGTTACAGACTGGATGTTAAAGTTGCTACAAAAGAATCTTTAAAAATTAAGACCAGGGACACCTGGGTGGCTCAGTCGGTTAAGTGAGGACTCATGATTTCAGCTCACGTCATGAACTCATGGTTTGTGAGATCAAGCCCCGCATTGGGCTCCGTGCTGACAGTGCAGAGCCTGCTTGGGATTCTCTCTTCCCCTCTCGCTCTGCCTCTCCCACACTCATGTGCTCTCTCTATCTCCAAATAAATAGACAAACTTCAAAAATAAAAGTAAGGGGTGCCCAGATGGCTCAGTCAGTTAAGTGTCCAGCTTTGGCTTAAGTCATGATCTCATGGTTCGTGGGTTTGAGCCCTGCATCAGGCTACGTGCTGACAGCTAGCTCAGAGCCTGGAGCCTGCTTCGGATTCTGTGTCTCCCTCTCTCTCTGACCCTCCCCTGCTCATGCTCTCTCTCTCTGTCTCTCAAAAAATAAAAATAAAAAAATCATAAAGAAAAACTTTTAAAAATAAATAAAAATAAAAATTAAGACCATAAAGCACAAAAGGAAACAGATACAAATAGTCCAGTAATGAAAAAACAAATACAACTATCAAACATTTGAAAAGACTTTCAACATTACACTAAGAAAATTGCCAGTTAAAATGCATCTCACCATATTTCACCCTTATTCTGTCTAAGATCCCTGGATTTGGTATACATGTTTTGGCGAGGGTGTGGAGTAACTCAGACATGGTTGTACAGACCTTCTGGAATCTCTAGCATCCAGTAAAATGAAACATGTAGAAACTCTGGCACATCATTTTCACTTCCAGTAATTAATTTTACAGGTATGCTTGCATATCTGGACAAAAAAATATGTATGAGGATATTTATTGCAGCATTGTTTTTACTAACAAGTGACTGGAAATATCCAATATGTCTGAGTGAGCTGTTAAGTGACTTGTGGTGTCAGAGTACAATGGACAATTTTAACAGAACCAGGCAATGCTATATTCTGTCACAAATGGTCTCCAAAATATATTGTTATAATTTGTGTACCAAAAAAGTTTCACATATGCAAATAAACTTCCATATGCATGCTCATAGAATATCTCTGGAAGTCTACAAAAAAAACTGGTTTCAGTCAAAGCTCTTAGGGGAATGCCGGGAGGTTGGGGGTTGAGGTAGGAGGGAGAATTACTGCCTATTGTCTGTTACTTGGTATCTTCTGAATGTTGTACTATGTGTACTGATTACACATTCAAAAATTAACTAACAGTAGATTTTTTAAATATTCAAGAACACATCAGATGAGTATTGTTACATAGAAGGTTATTATCTGTTCTTCTATCAAAGCACACATAGTTATTGTCTACTTTTCTTTGGGTCCTGAGTTCATTCTGGAGTAAAACTATCATGGCTAATACAAATAGCGATTGAAAAGAAATGTCAACCAAGACAGGACTTTGAAAACTCTGGAGATCTATGACACATGTGTTAGTTGTTATTATCACCATTATAATTCTTTTATAAACTATCTTATGGTTTTTATTATATAACTTTAAAAAAGAAAACCTGTTCCTAAGTTTTCTTAACTCCTGAGTTGTCTGATTCTAGGCCATTGTGTTTGTAAATGCTTTTTGAATCTTCTTCTTCACACCACACTAAGAAATCAGTAAGACCAGTAATCAGTGTATTCAGAAGGGCAAGAAGATGGTGGGGCATCTAAAAATCATGTGAGATGAGAAATTATTGATAAAGTTACTTTTATTCTGTGAACCTTTAGAGGAGAAAGATCAGTGAATCTAATCTCGTTACAGGAGGCCGAAAGACTTACTGTAAGAGAGACACTTCCAGTGATGAGAACAACTTGAACACTTACTGGGCTCTTTTATTATTTGAGTGTTCCCTCTCTAGAAATGCTCAGTCAAACCACATTATAGCAAGAAATAGCCATGCACATTAAAAGAATCATCAGTCCACAATATGAGTGTGCCTTTGGCAACCCTTTAAAAATAAAGTCTACTCCCAAAGTTTCTTATTCTATTACCTCATCTTCCAGGACAAGGTATCCAGAATTATGACAGCTCAGCAATGAAGCAAATGTTTATCTCTTGTAAATTTAATTTATTCTTTGACCTAAAAGATGCCTGGATAATGCTATTATTGACACACTAGAAGTTCAGAGATATGACCAACACAATTTGTCATTTTTGTGCTATGACCAAACATTCTGAGGTTAATGGGCTTAGAAGACAGGACATAATTTATCAAAAGTTATTTAGCAGTGAAAGGGATTTTATTTATTCAAAGTTGAAATTTATTTGATAAGTAACTTTTTAATCTACAGTTTAATTCAAAAAGGAAGAATTTCCCGAAGATCCATTTATAATTTAGTCTTGCCTCAGGAATTCTCTCTATTTATTTACAAGAAAATACACAGAATATCTTGACATCATTTTCTAACGATCAATAAACGAACTCCCCATATCTTACAAAAGTGGCTGCTCCACGCACTTTCCTTATTTGGATAATGATACCACTTTTCATCCAGATATCTAGGCTCTAATTCTGAATTTCCATATAGTCAGCTGTCAAGCTGACAATAAACCCTAAATGGTAAGATATATTTGGAGGCATCTGATTCTTCTCCCCCAATCCATCACTATCTCTGAAGAAAGGGACAGGTCTATACTATCCATGCTCCATATCTTGTACCTGTTACTCTTCTCTGAAACTGCCCTGGCACTGGCCTCAGCTGCTTGGAGACATGTGGTCCATCTGCATCAAGCATAGCCCATCCAGAGATTGGCCAGCGAACTGGGGAGAAAGGACCAATCCAGCTGTCACTCTCAGGAATGTTAGAATTGGAGAGCTTAGAGATTATCGACAATTAGTCAGGAAGTCGCAGCTCAGGGCTCATATCGCTGTGTCGGACCCAAAGAACTCTGAGGCAAGCACGCAGGTAAAGTTATGGACTGGAAACTTCTGGGCAACTATAGAAAGAGGATCAGAAGAGCTGAAGAAGGGAGCAGGCCTGCAGAGAGACATAGAGGCAATGCTGTGTGCCTTTGGCACACATGTGAGCCACGCATGTGGCTTTTGCTTACTCATGTGAGCAGCTGTGGGACAAAATATGGGTTTCCAGCTCTGATTGCTAGAAGGCCCACCTGAATTATAGCTCCCTTGAATTCTCATCAAAGGCCCCTATGCCTTAAAATGCTCCCACCCACTTGTGTTTTAGCTAGCTTGAATGTCTCTTCCCTGCTTGCAACACTAAGTCCTCATTAAAACAGTATCTTTCACAGTATCACCAACATTCCGTGTTGGTGGCCAGCACCCTAGTTGAAGGATCTTTCATCTCCTTACCAAAAATATTATAACCTCAAAGGTATTCTCCTGAAGACTCTAAACCTCCATGTGACCATTTTCCTCCATGCCACCACCAAACACATCTTCAGAAAGCTCAATTAAAATCACATCATTCCCTTGGTCAGAAACTTCTTCCCTATTGTCTAGCAAATAAAGCACAAAATATTGCCATCCATTGTCATATCTGCAGTTTTGTCTTTCACTACGTGTAAATATTCTCTCTCTCTCTCTCTCTCTCTCTCTCTCTCTATATATATATATATATATATATATACACATATGTGTGCTATTTTTGCTATGTGGATAATTGTCAAAGTACATTATTGTGGGTCTGTTCCACTTTCTAGGACATACATGTGTTCCATTGCTTACAGAAGCCACTCACATTGTACTTCATTTTCCATGAGTATCGTGACATACTTCATTATTTCAAGAGGCATAGATATTTATAAGTCTTTTCTCCCAGGCATTACTCTTAAAGAGAAGTGCCCAAGATTTGTAAGTAATACTTGGTTAGAAAATAATAAAGCCTTATTCAAATTAGCTATTTGAAGGTTATCTACCTGTGAAATGCATCCTAAAATTTGCATTTTCTTTCAGACTTTCCTGATTCCTGAATTTATTTCTGATTTCTCTATCTGCTAAATCCCCGTGTTTCTTTTCCTCTTATGACAGTTATTTTATTCTTCCTTAGCATACGCATATTTTCACAGGTGTCCTAGCTCTGCTCATAGACTGTAACCCCTTTGAAGGAAAGTTTTTTGTTTTATTCACACTGATGGCCCTTGAAGTACCTAACATAGTTCTCTGTCCATAATAGTAGTTCAATAAATATTCTGCCTTTAATTTTTTTAGACTCACATTGATCAAATTGATATGAGATTGGGTGGCATATTGCTAGTTAAGAAAACTGATGCAGCTACATCTCTGGGAATTAAAATCTTAATGGGGCGCCTGGGTGGTTCAGTTGGTTGACTGTCCCACTTCAGCTCAGGTCATGATCTCCTAGTTCGTGGGTTGGAGCCACGCATTGGGCTCCATGCTGACAGCTCAGAAGCTACTGTGTCAGTCAGTTCTGTGACACCCTCTCTCTCTGCCCCTCCCTTACTCACTCTCTGTCTCTCTCTCTCTCAAGCATTAAAAAAATTTAATCTTTATAGCACCAATGCAGGTCAGTTATAACACAGAGCTTTCCTTTTTATTTTTAAACATTTTATTTTCTAAAAAAAAGTGATCTCTGCACCCAACATGAGACCCAAACCCACAACCCAGGGATCAGGAGTCACATGCTCCCCCAACTGAGCCAGCCAATATGACTAAGACTTCAAATGGCAATGAGAAAAAGTATTTGGCTTATCAGTGCACTTTAATTGTATCCTTCAAAGTGTGTGTAACTGTCAGAAAATAAACATAGATTCCAAAGAATATGATCTGGTCAACAGGGCTAAAGAAAAACTCCACATTTCCTCTCAAACCTTTGCAGAACGTGCTCTCTTTCACTGACTCCAGAATTATTTGCATTTTGCATGCCAACAGGCCTTTTTCTTTTGTGCTTCCCAATCAGGATGGTGATACTTTGCAATAGAAATATCTGTAAACTTGCATTCTTCAAGAAATATTTATTCCCTAGCAACTGTTTACAAAGCGTTGGGTTGGATCCTGCGTAGAATATAAAACATTCGAGATATCTGCTGTGTGCTGAAGAAATGTGGAATCTAATTATCCAAACAAAATACAGATACCTGCAAAGATTGCAGTGTAGCGTAGCTGTATGATTGTTTTACTTATCTACTATGACATAATAAACCACCTGTTGTATAAATTAACCAAAGATGGCCCTGCATATTGGCCCTTTTGTTGTTGTTGCTTCTCTGTTGTTAGCTCAAAGCCTGTTGGCGCCAGACTCAAATTTTACATATCAAATTTTTAAAAATACAGCCCATATGAACATATTTTTAGCCACTGAGAACCTACCTCTTTTGCATAACCCATAAGGTATACCAAATATCTTCCAACCATGTATAAGACAAAGCCAGGCGTTTTGCAATGCTTCACGCTATTACTGCCCTTTGGAACAGCTAAAAGTATCACCTAAATGCTTTCCAATTCCCCTGTCTCCTGAAAATGCCTTTGTTCTCTTCCCCTTCTGGGTGGTGGCCCCACCCCAGCTGTCTCTTGGAAGGTCTCATGCCATAAGGGACTTCCCCTTCAACTTGTCAAAGCTCCACCCAAATAAAGCTCGTGGCTGCTATTGTCCTCGAATGCTCTTGGTTATTTTCCTTGACGAGCCCTGAAATTCTAAAACTCACTACACCACCCCAAACATAATGGCTTAGAAGAAATGACAGCCTTTATTTGAGTCAATTTGGAATTTGCAGTTCGGGGCGGCTTGTCTCATCTATTTGGCACGAGGTAAAGACACTCAACCAGAGATCCCCTTCTAAGATGGCTTCTTAATTCACATGCTCTTGCACTTCCCTCCCTCTCTACGTGGTGTCTCATCCTTCAGAGCCTTGACCCATGGCTTGGACTTCTCAGGGTTGTCAGTTGGCAATCTCAGCGTTGTCCGTTTTATTCCATGGTAACTGGCCTCCCGAAAACGAGCATTCCAAGAGGCCCAGGAGGCTTCTTATGACCCAGCCTCAGAATTCCCAGGATGACCCTCAAGCACATTCTGTTGGTCAAAGAAATCACTAAAAAGCAGTGCCTCCCCCAAAATTAACTTTCAATGGAAGAAGTAGCAAAGAATTTACTGCCATCTTTAATCTATCACAGTGATTTTGAAATTTTTCAATATACACTGACTAATACAAACTAGAATTGCTTATACTTCTACACAGGGCTTGGCAAACTACAGCCTGTGGTCCAAATCTGGCCCACTGCTTATTTTTGTAAATAAAGCTTTATTGAAACAGAGCTATAGCCATTTGTTTATATATTGCCTGTGGCAGTTTTTGTGCTGCAACCTGATACTTGCACAGTCTAAAATATTTATTATCTGGTCCTTTATAGGATAAATTTGCTAACTCGTGGTTTAACCTATAATTATGTTCTGTCAATGCTTGATTTGAATTGCTTTTTCAAAGTATACTTGTTAACCTCTGACTCCTTAGGAAAGTTTAACTTACAAACCTCCCATTTCCACATTGCTACAGGTGCACACAGAGCTATTCTCTGGAGCTGTAGTAAGTCAGTTTTGCCTGTTGCCAACAGATGATGTCAATAGTTATGCTGTTCACTTTAGCCTTTACTGTCCTTGTGTGTTTGCTGTGTTTGCTGAATGCGTGTTTAGTTTTAAAATGTTTCCAATAGTAGTTACCCTACTGTGACCAAGAAGTACAAAAAAGCAATTAATATGTTAAAAGTGTCAGTTACAAAAGGCAGCGTGTTTATGACAAAAAGTAAAAATAATTTAAAAAAGTGAAAGTGATATAAAAAGACACTTATTATTTGTGTATATAGGATAATTCATGAAAAAGGTCAATTCTGGGGGCACCTGGGTGGCTCAGTAAGTTAAGCAACTGATTTCGGCCTCACGGTTCATAGGTTCAAGCCCCGCATTGGCTCACTGCTGTCAATCGCGAGCCTGCTTCAAATCTGTCCCCCTCTACTCTCTGCCCCTCCACAACTCAGACGTGTGCTCCTTCTCTCCCCAAAACATAATACACTTTAAACAGGGGGGGAGTCAATAATGAGGAAGTAAAAGCTAATCATGTAACATAGGAAAAGTGCTTTGCTTCTGTGATTGGCAATAATTAGCAGGCAAAGCATAAAAATGACACATTTATAAAACATATGCGAAGCGAAAGGAGCAATCTCAGAGCCTTCTATCTGTTATTCTAACATCTGACCAGGAGACAACTGCCAGAGTTTGCAAATCCGAAGGCCAAGTAAGCATAGTAAAAACGATGGTCTTGCAACTTGTAATAGAAGAAAGATATATGTCCAGAGGAGCAAGGCCGCACTGAAGTCTGCGCGATATCAAAGTGGGGAGAGTGTGAACCCCACCAGGATCATCCCCTACATTTGCAGATGCCAACAAGGGAGAAAGTATTCCACCTCAGCGGAGTGTCAGAGTAGACAAAACTGGTCTTTTCGGTGGGTTAGAAAATGATGTGCGACAGTGTGCATGGGACCAAAGATGGGGAAAATGGCCTACTTCCAAGCTGCAAAGAACCAATCGACTCTCATTTGGTATAAGTCCTACCATGAACTAAAAAAATTTTACAGCAAATATGATCTCCAGTATTTTAGAACTATATTTTCTGGGGCGCCTGGGTGGCTCAGTCAGTTAAGCATCTGACTTCAGTTCAGATCATGATTTCACAGTCCATGAGTTTGAGCCCCGTGTCGGGCTTTGTACGGTCAGTTCAGAGCCTGGAGCCTGCTTTAGATTCTGTGTGTCTCTCTCTGCCTCTCTCTAGCTCATGAACACACACACACTCTCTCTCTCTCTCAAAAATAAATAAATGTTAAAATTAAAAATTTTTTATAAATATGTTTTCTGAATTTCGAGTCCTGTAGTTGAAAAAAATAAGGAAACAGACAAGCAAGACACCCCTCCCCCCCCACACACTCTCAAATGGGTGATATATCACTTTCAATCCAGTGACTGCCACTAACGCATTAGCTTACATTGCAAAGCATGGAATGAACTTTTTTTCTTGTCATTTTTTAAAGCAGTTTCTTGTCAAATTAGTTTCCATACAACACCCAGTGCTCTTCCCCACAAGTGCCCTTCTTCATCACCACCACCTCTTTTCCCCCCTCCCCCTTCCCCTTCAACTCTCAGTTCATTTTCAGCATTCAATAGTCTCTCAAGTTTTGCATCCCTCTCTCTCCCCAACTCTCTCTCCCTCCTCTGCTCCCCCTGGTTCTCCATTAGGTTTCTCCTGTTTTCCTGTTAGAACTATGAGTGCAAACATATGGTTTCTGTCTTTCTCTGCCTGGCTTACTTCGCTCAGCATGACACCCTCAAGGTCCATCCACTTTCCTACAAATGGCCATATATCATTCTTTCTCATTGCCATGTAGTACTCCATTGTGTATATATACCACCTCTTCTTGATCCACTCATCAGGTGATGGACATTTAGGCTCTTTCCATGTTTCGGCTATTGTTGACATTGCTGCTATGAACATTGGGGTACATGTGCTCCTATGCATCGGCACTTCTGTATCCCTTGGGTAAATCCCTAGCAGTGCTATAAGGAGTGCATAAGGGAGTTCTATGGATAGTTTTTTGAGGAACCTCCACACTGTTTTGGAATAAACTTTTGATGCAATTTGTGATTCATTGTGATTGTAAACTCGGCTCTTAAAAAGACTTTTATTAATTGGGATTTTTCTCAGATCTATGAAACCAAAATAAGACACAGGAATATTTTGAAAGCTGAAGACTTCCAGTGTAAACAGTAATATTCAATTCCCTTTCTTTTTGTGTGCATCAAAATAGCCTCATGGTTTTTATTAATTTACTTTATCATATGTTCTCATAAAAGACTAGTTTCACTGTTTTTTTTTTTACATGGGGATTCCACATAAAGTTTCCTTTGGGGAAAAAGTCTTCTCCTGTTTAAACGCTTGAAAATCATGACTATAAATAACAGAAAGTATTGAAGATTTTTGAGCAGGAATGTTACATAATGTAAGTGGTGTTTCAGGAATATATTAATCTGGCTGTATGTCATATGGATTGCCCAGAGACCAGTTAAAAAGATACTGTGAACAGTGTCCTGTGAAAATAACCATTAGAATAGAATAGAAAATGGAACTAAGACCTATTATATCTGTTGGAAATCATGAGAGGCATAAAACAAAGTGGTTGAAAAATTATGTTTACATACCTAATAGGCATACAGAGAGGCTTTTTCACCTTCAAGCTCTATGATTTCTTCTATTTTGTTTCAAATAAAAAATGTAAAACAAGGACAGAATGATACTGCAGAAAGTGTTCGGCTAGCTCCCTAATAAAGGAAAAAAGCACTTAGCAATTGTTACTCTACTTCATCTAAAATGCCTTTGATTGGTTTAAGAGCATTGACTAGATATGAAAGCTTCTTTGAGTCAAGTTTTAACAATAAAAGTCTCCCCCGGCTCCATTTTTAACCTCAAAAGCATTTTTTTCTTGATTACAGAAAATTATTGTCAAAGATTATAAAAACTCATCATAGAAATATTATAGAAATGCATATAAGCAAAAATAGAATTACCTGTAATTCTACAACCTAGATAGAGTGGGTTTGGAAGGCTATATGCTTTTTAGAGTATAGTCTCTCCAAAATTATTCTATACAAATATATACCAATATGCAAATAAAGCTTCAAATAAAATAGCATTATTCTCTATATTCAGCTAAATGTTTCAGAAATGGGTCTCATAGATTATTAGTTAAATATTTGACAATCAAGGAATCATTATTTAATAACTATCAATTGCCAGAATTCTAACATGCAATTTTAAGCCAACTGTCTTGGAATTTAAATTTAACTGAAATTATGGTCATCAAATATGCATGATCTGTAAAATAAAATAAATTTCATTTGTATCCAATCATAGGTTTTGAAGTTAAGTGTTACAAACACCAGCCCCTTTTTAACTTCAAAACATCTTGGCCTCATTATAGGCAGAATTTGGTATCCCATGAGTTCATTTGAGCATCTCACCACACTGGAGCCCAAATGGACTTTAGAATATGTCTATTTCATTCCAACAGATCATCAGCAGGATATTTCTGCTGTCTCAAATTGATATCTTTTCCCATACTGCTCCTTCCTCAGCAACAATCATCAAGCCTTTGTTTTTCTCTCAAAACATATGAACAAAGGAGAAAATAAAGGGGGGGGCAAACCAAGAAGTAGACTTTTTCTTTCTTTCTTTCTCCTTCTCCTCCTCCTCCTCCTCCTCTTCCTCCTCCTTCTTCATCTCTACCTCCTGTGTGGGGCTTGAACTCATAACCCTGAGATCAAGAGTCCATGCTATACTGACTGAGCTAGCCAAGATCCCTACAGACTTTGGACTATAGAGAAGACCCTGATGGTTACCAGAGGAGAGGTAGCAGGGAATGGGGGTTAAGGAATGCACTGATGATGAGCACCAGGGGTCATATGAAAGTGTTGAATCACTATATTACATATGAAGCTAATATTACACTAAGTTAACTCACTGGAATTTAAATAAAAACTATTTTAAAACCTCCAAAACTTTGCTTCTCTCCTTTTCTGTTATTCTTCTTACTGACACTCCTACCATATGTGGCTATTCAAGTCCTAGTGATTCAATGATTGGCCCAAAACACACAATCAGTTATTGGCAAATCCAGGGCTTGACTCTTTGCTCCTACATCTCCCTCCTGGCCCAAGTTTAAGGGCTCATTCCACAACACATATTACCTCATACTAAAGAGCTAACAATACAATCCGGGGAACCTGCGTTAACACAGCTCCATGTATAGCCCTGACTTCGTGATAGGAGACCTGAGGACTCTGTGTGGCAAAGACACAGATTACACTTAGAAAACAACAACAACCCAACAATAAACCTCTTCTGCATGTCTCAAAATAGCACATTTTTTTCTGTGAATTCAATAAAATCAGACTCTAGTAACTAGTATCACTTTTTCAATTATCATCTTGGCAATAATCAAAAGTTGAGCAACATTCTGCTTCCAAGGCTAATGGGCAGTAAGTAGTCTCATACACCGCTCACTGGAGGACACAAAGATATGACTCCCATGAAGGACATTTTGGCAATATTTTTAATAGTTACAAATGTGTTTACTCTTTGACCCAGCAATCTTACTTCTGGAAATGTATCTTACTGACAGATTTGCACACATCAAAATGATTTATGTCCAAGGTTATTCACTATTGCTTTGTTTGTCAAAGCAAAAGATGGGAAGCATTCCAAGTACCTATCAGCAGAGGTGTGGTTAAATAGACTATGGTACATGCACATGATGGAATATTAGGTAGCTGTAAAAAAAAAAAAAAAAACAATGAGAAAGCATGAGATGCACTGGTAAGGAAAGATCTCCAGGAGATATTGTTAAGTGAGAAATTCAAGGTGCAAAAGAGGATAACTGATATGCCACAGTTTATACCAGAAACAGAGGAAGTAGGGGCTCCTGGGTGGCTGAGCCAGTTTAACATACAACTTCAGCTCAGGTCATGATTTCATGGTTTGTGGTTTTGAGCTCTGCATCGGGCTCTGTGCTGACAACTCAGAGCCTGGAGCCTTCTCTGGATTGTGTGCCTCCCTCTCTTTGCCCCTCCCCTGCTCATGCTCTGTCTCTCAAAAACAAATAAATGTTTAAAAAAAATTCAAAACAAAAAACAGAGGAAATAATAGCAACAATTAATACAAGTTGCTAACCGTAGGGGTGTTGAGAGTGAGGTAGATAGTGACAAGGTGGTAGTAAATCTTCTCAATGTATACTTCTTTAAGCCTTATTTTCCTTAGTTTAAAAAAAAATAATTTGAATGTATTATCTATTAAAAGTAAAACACTAAATAAATTTTTAGTTTCATTGTTTTAGTTAAACAGAAGATCAAGAGGAGTGCCATAATCCATTCTAGTTTAATGACATTGAATAAGAACACTGAAGGGCGCCTAGGTGGCTCAGTTGTTTGAACGTCTGACTTCGGCTCAGGACATGATCTCACAGTCCAGGGGTTCAAGCCCCACATCAGGTTCTGTGCTGACAGCTCAGAGCCTGGAGCCTGCTTCAGTCTCAGTGTCTCCCTCTCTCTTTGCCTCTCCCCCCTCCCCCCGCTCATTCTCTGTCTCTCTCTCTCAAAATAAAATAAAAACATAAGAAAACATTTTAAAAAATTATAAAAAAGAACATTGAGGTATCTTCTTAGATGAGCTTTTTTGTTACAAGAAAAAAGATGAATAAAAACATTAAAGTAATGTACTGATATATTCCTATGATGATCATTTAGTAATTTGCCATTTTATGGCATTATGAATCTTAGACTGTCCTAAGCAACACTGACCTTGTCGACGTTCTCATTTTTTTAACTCTGCATTTTTTGAAAAGAGTGGTAATCATCAAACCCTCCATTCTCCAAATAGATTTGTGTTATGTCTTAAAAAGAGATGGTAAAACAAGTTGAACCTTGGTATGACTAATCATTATTTTAATAAATACTATAAAATAGAACAGGAAAATGACATGATTAAGCCAAGATATAGAGAATTGCCAAATAAATAGGCTTTTTTAAAAAAGCTTTTTATGCATCAGAGTAATGTAGCAATTTGATTACAATAGATGGTCTAGTTGGATGAAACAGACATAATTCAGTAACTTTACAGGATAATTTTCAAGTCATCATTTTATATGTGACCACATGGACATGTTTTGCCTCACAAAAATACTTCTCCAGTGGAATTATGAATCCTACTTCAAAATAAGATTACTATAAAAAAGGTAAGGGACCTAACAGAGGACCATAGGGAGGAGAAGAGGGAAAGAGAGTTGGGGAGAGGGACGCAAATCATGAGAGACTATTGAATACTGAAAAGGAACTGAGGGCTGAAGGGAAGGGGAGAGGGAAGGGAAGAGGGTGATGGTCATGGAGGGGGGCACTTGTGGGGAGAAACACTGGGTGTTATATGGAAACCATTTTGACAATAAACTATTAAAAATGTAAAATAAAATTAAAATTAAAAAATTAAAGAAAGGTAAGGGAGGGAAATACAAAGATGTTAGAACTGGAGATAAACTTTGCATTGATGTTGCATTATCACAAATACACATCATTATTTCAAAAATGAAATGAACACCAGCTTCATAAAAGCTGTGGGCTTTTATAAAGGTTACTCAGCCATATCTGAGCCTCAGTTGCCTTATTTGTTCATGGGAATGATAATAATACCTTGTACACAGGGGGGTTGTGAGGAATAAATGAGGGAATGTATTCGCAAGTGTGCTCAAACCATGCCTCAGGGGAGCTCAATGCTCACTAAGTGGTGTCTATTATTTCTTTTCTTTTTTTTTAAAGGTTTAGTTTTGAGATAGCCCGAGCAGGGGAGGGGCAGAAAGAGAAGGAGACATAGGATCCAAAGTGGGCTCCACACTGACAGCAGCAAGGCCGACGCAGGGCTTGAACTCATGAACTGTGAGATCATGACCTGAGCAGAAGTTGGACGCTCAAGCGACTGAGCCACACAGGTGCCCCTGGCTATTATTTCAATATTATATGAACACTCTTATAGGATTAAATGCATAGGTGTTTAACATTTAGTCATATATTTATGACTACATATATAATTTATGATATAATGACATTCTTGTTGTAATAACATAGAAGAATGCCTATGATTTGTTCATTGTAAAACTGCAACATAAAATTCGGTGGATACTTTGATTAAAAAAAAGTCTCTGGTAAAATAACAGTAAGAAATATAGAAGCATGTTAACAGTGGAGGAATTTGAGTAGCAGAACTATTAGCGATTATCCTTTTGTTTTCCTAAATATTTTTGTTTAGATTTTGTAATTTTATGACAGTAAAGATAATAAAATACACTTGGCTGAGGGAAGAAATAAATAAAATAAATGGCCAGAAATAATAAACTACCTTGATTCAGATTAGAATTGAGAGTCTAGCCCCACGCTTTCCCAACGCACAAATACCCTGCATTTACCTAGAGTAAATCCTCCAGCTTTGGGTACGTAAGATGTGCATCTAGGGGAAGACCGTGACTACATGAGGAGATGGAAGGAAATATATAATGAGGAAAATGAAAATTGCTTCCATGTGTCAGACACTGCTAGTTGCCTTTCCAGTCTCTTCTGGTTTTTAGCAGCTTAATTATGAACCCCAGTCACGTCATGATAGCCACGTCCTCTGTTACAAATAACTTCTTCCTAGATTCCTTTGCAGCTAGGGCTGGCCACATGACACAGTTCTAGCCAATGAAGCATAGTCAGAAACCACTTGGGGGCTGCAGGTGGTCTGCTCTTTTGGCCTTCTGCCCCTTCCTCCTTCCTGCCGGGAATGCAGGTAGGTTGCCTGATCATAGCAGTCATTTTGCAATTGTGTTTATTGAAGTTAAAAGCTTAAGCATGGCAGGACAGAAATGTAGGAGGCTGGGTCCCTGCCAGGTTCGTCAAGTAGCTGCCCCTTCCTGGACCAGTCTTCTGGTTAGGGGACACCCAAACAGACACTGATACACAAAAAGTTCCAGTAGTGCCAAAAGCTGATCAGAGGGAAAGACTTCTTTTTTTGAACCTTGGCTTACAACAGGCAGAGTCAGAGTTCAGGCGAGAACTGAAACAGGTCACATGGACTCTACTGATGGCCTATGCAGCCTTTTAGTTGCTAGCTGTGTTTAGCTCTGTGGGCTCTGTTCTGGAATGTTATCCACGATCCACTGCACTTGTGACATCTTTTTTAATGTGGAAAACTATACATTAAAAAGGCCCATATGTGACATACATTCTATAACACCCCGAGTCTCTGCCTAAATATAGCCCTTGGATCGTGTGTATGAATGTTAATTGGCTATGACTTGGGTTGCTTCAGGCAGAAGATGTTGTTCCACAGGGTTACACACGAGTGACAAGCAGTCAGTGATTTCTGCCAATAGGAGGATACATTTTCAAAGAATATTCTACCTGGAAGCTGTTTTCTCTCCCAGCCCCCTGGCCCCAAATTCACACTGACCTATAAAACCCCTCCCATTATTATAGCAGAACAGATACAGCCCAAAGGAAACCCCAAAAGAGAGAAGATATTCCTGAATATAAGGTAGCTGTGACCTACCTGTCACAGAGTGGCTGTCCTTCTGTTTCAGCAGCGGTGGCATTAGTCCTGGTAAGAAGCTGTTGTTAGCATATTGTGGCGAGAGGCAGGGCTTACACCCAGGTGTCTCTGGCTCCCATGGTCCCACCACTACACCGAATGGCCTCCTTCTTTAACCGATGACTATATTCAGCATGAACCTTAAGCTGTTATAGATAAGAAAGGAGGATTTTCAGTATAACAACAGGAAATGGCCCTCCAACACAGACCTGTGGGCTACAACAACCTTGAACCCTGCCTTCAGCACAGCCCAGCAGGTAGAGCACCAAGCTGTCACACAGAGTTCTACAGAGATCAGTGGCTATTGAAAGACCAGAACCTGCATTAGGAGACATCCCATGCGAGTCAAAGCTGCCCTATCTCTCCCTTCTGCCCACAGGTATGTGTTCCTTGCGTTTGACCCAGTCACTATTGCTTAGCAAGAGAGAAAAGAATGAGAATAACAAGCACAGTGCTTTCTACTGAGTAAGTTAATATGCATAGACAGCTCAACAGGAGAGGCATCATCTGATGTGGTCATGGGGGAGCCTCTCATCATTTACCAGTCAGAGTCCTGGCAGGTAACATATGGCACTATTAAATTGAGTAATTTGAAGAGAGTTTAATAAAGGGACTATATGCAAAGATGTGGGCAAGGTTTAGGAAAAACAAGGAGGAACAGAATAACACCCTGCAACTTGTAGCAGCACAGAGCCTTCCACACCTCTAAGTCTCAAGAGACAAGAGAGAACGTACATTCTGGGTGTAAGAATGAACCTTCTGAAGGAATAAAGTTCTTTTGGGGGGTGGTGGTAGAGGGGAAGGCCTTCATTTTGACAGCTAGAGGGAGATTATAAATACCCTGGCTTCCTTTCTCTCCCACATTTGATTTGCTGCTGATATCTCTCTTTAGCTGAACTTAACTGGACGCCTTTGGTCAAAGACTCCAAAGGACTCCAAAGAGATCCCTTTGGAAAAGTCTATATGGTTCAACTTTCTGGGGCACAAAACATGGTGGGAAAAGGTGGAGAGTGGTCTTGAAGGGCAGGCAGAAGAAATCCAGCATGTTCCAAAAGGTTCTAATGAAGAGATTTTTAATGAGACCACTTAGATAAATTTTACCGGGGTTAAGAGATAGAAGATACGGTAGAGTGTGGAACAAGAAGTGGAAATAGTGTTCCTGGAGCTCAGTGAGTGTTGTAGTCATTGTGGTTGAGTAGGGGATGAACTACCATCTTAGGAAAATTCAGTTCTTGTCAAGGATGTGGCCCTGAAGCAACCATGAAATAGAGAGGGAATACTCTGGCCCCTCATATTCTCCAATCTCTTGCCAGTGCTCCCCACTGACCCAACTCAACCAGAAACCAACCAGGAAGGGACCTGCATGTAGAAGTCCCACAAGTGTCAGCTTCCCAAGACACAGAGCAGTGCCAGGAAGATTGGACAATGCATCTGAGGAAGAACAACTAGTATAACACCTGATAATATAAATTATTCTCTCTATAGTATCATCTATCTTTTATTTTCTTTGGAAAGTATTCATTCACTTGTACTGAAAAAATAATCACTTAGTACCTATTATGTGCCAGCCACTCTTCTTAGCTCTAGAGATAGAACATGAAAAAGACAAGCGGGGTCTTAGATTTTGGGGAGTTTATCATACAGTGGAAGAGAGAAAGAAAATGAACAAATAATAAAACAATACATATAAGGTGATTTTAGATGGTGGTAGGTGTTAGGAAGGCAACAGATGATGCATCAGGAGTGAAATGATGCTTTAGATGGGAAGAGGGCATGTCTTGGAGAAGGTCATTTGAGCTGATACTAGATGATAAAAAAGAGCCATGTAAGGAGCCATAGGGGGAAAAACATTCCAGGCAGAGTGAAGGGCAAGTGCAAAGACTGAGGAGGGTGGGTTAAGTTTTATATGTTTAAGGACCAGAGAAAAAGGTGCTAGCTGGAGTACAAAAGTAGAATTTACTGTTGATAAGGTAGACAGGGGCCAGATCAAGGAATGCTTTGTAGGCCATGGTAGGTAAACAAAGCAAAGCTACTAGGAGACATACTGTATTATAGAGACATGTTCTGATTTAGATCCTAAAAGATCTCTCTCCTCTGTGGAGAATGGACCGTGGGGAGGGCATGAAGGATGGGGAGAAGAGCAGCAAGAATGGAAGCAAGGAAACAAGTTAGGAAGCTATTACATTAGTCCACATGAAGAATGGTAAGTGGAAGTAATAAAATGTGATTGTATTTGGGTTTATTTTGGAGGGGCAGACATCAGGGCGGACTGATAGATTGTCTATAAGGGGTAAAAGAAAGGAAGTACATTTGAATTAGTCTTAAGCTTCTGGTTTGAATAAATAGTGCCTGGCTCTGAACTTACTGAGCTGGGAGAGATACCAAGAGTCCCCACTTAGAAACATCTACACAGACATAAACATACATTCCAATTTCCCTTCATCTCACATCTCTATAGCTATGTCTGTCTCCTTTTGCTCCTTCCCATTTAACTTTTTAATAAAACATGTTTTCTATATCCACTATTTTCATTCTCTTTGTCTCCTCTCACTCCTTAATGCCTCCACCCATGATGATTGATCAATATTCTTTCTGCTGATATCTTTGTGCCACTAATGCAGAGGACACAAATTAATTTTAGAGTTTTGGATTACTGAATGGCTGTGGTGACTGATCTTCACTATCAAGGATTACTATTATACCACGAGGGGTTGGAACAAGTATGTCTTGGATGTAGGAGATCTTCAAAGGGTGCCTCTGAGTATTCCCATATCCAGTGATCAAGTCAATGGAAAACTACATTAGGCCAACACAGGCAGGAGTTCTAATGGGTCAAACCCTTTAGAAATGAAGGTTTGAGTCACCTACCAGGCGAGGAACCATGAAGTGCTTGGTGAGGGCAGAAAGAAGAGAGAATGGGGACTGGAAGGAGGTAGTTACACACATCTGCTATGACCATATGATCAGTTGCAGAAACAAGGACTGTAATAGATTTAAGTAAGTCTTCCTTGCTTTAATTTTTCCCCCTTTACCATTCCTCTAGCATCTAAAATAAAATGTGTTGATAGTAATTAACCTTGCATTTCAGTATTAAATTATAAGATATCAAAGGTAGAATGAGGTTTAGCTGGAAGAGGTATCACCAAAAGGTGGAAAAAGGGCTTTACATTACCTTTTGGGGAAAGAGTCCACATGTCTTTTTGTTGCATAGGGAATATTTACATTAGGTTAGGCAGAAGCATGGTTTTATTTGTAAGGTAACCATGACCAAAGGAGGTATGTATGGATGCCATCTTGGCAAAGAGTAAACTGTGGTAGCGTTGCAGACTTTAACTAGGACGGAACTTCATTTCTCAGAATTCCCTTTTCTGTGTGGTTCTGCTTTAGCATTGCTTCTAAGAGAAACTTGCAGGAGATTTAGAAGATAGATGTGAAGCTGCAGCCATTTTGTATCTCTCTGAAGGTCAGTGTTGGGCACCAGGCACTAAGGCAATTCACACCCATCATCACTGCTGCACTAGCTCACTGTGTGTAGGACAACACCTAAACCCGTCGCCCCTCCAGCCGCTGCCAGATCTCCTCCTTCAGTTTTTCCAAGTGCATGTGCAGCTCTGTGGTGAAGTGGCTAACTTCTCTTGTAAGTCACCCACTACTCTGAGGTTGCAGGTGGTGAGAAACACACTCAGATTCTGGTTTGTCTTTGCTGTCGTCCACATGCATCTTTCTTTCCTGACGGCTAGACTGGCTGACCTAAAAAAATTTTTGGCTGGGCGCCTGGGTGGCTCAGTCAGTTACGTGACTGCCCAGCTCAGGTCATAATCTCACAGTTCATGGGTTCAAGCCCCGTGTCGGGCTCTGTGCTGACAGCTCAGAGCCTGTAGCCTGCTTCTGATTCTGTGTCTCCCTCTCTCTCTGGCCCTCCTCTGCTCATGCTCGTGTCTTTCTCTCTCAAAAATAAATAAAATGTTAAAAAAAATATTAAAAAAATAAAAAAAAAACAAAAAACAAAAAACAGTTTTTGGCTTACACTAGACACAGAGGCCCTGCCCTGCTTAGACCACTTCATCACCCATAATTGCATAAGATCTAATTCCATAATAATTCACTCATAATGGTTCTGCTTCCCTGGTCAAGCCCAGAACTGTATACTCTATATGTCTGGGTATTTTTTGAAAAACCCAGAAACAATCCAGGATCATGCAACATGTTTAGTTGTCATGTATCCTTAGTCTCATAAATTTAAAATAGTTCCCCAATCATCATCGCCATTGTCTGCCTCCTCCTCTTTCATGACACTGACATTTTTGAATTTGACCTTTTGAAGAACCTGGCCCAACTTTTTATAAATCCTTCGTGTAGGTAGGTTATTGTTTCTTCATAATTAGGTTAAGGATTTTGGCAGGAAGACTGTAGGAGAGGTGATGTTCCCTCCTCAGTGTTCACCTCAGAACACACTTGATTCAGTGTCTCATTATTGTAGATGTCAAGTTTGATCTCTTCATTAAGGTGATGTCTGCCAGATTTTACCTTTGAAAAGGTAACTTTTTCCTTTGAAATTAATAAATAACCTACTGGATGACATTATAAAATTGTATGCACATCCTGTTCCCTGGTAATCTTTCATCTAGTGATGCCGGCCGGCATCCACTGATGATCACTTATTACTATGGAAGTTACAAAAGAGTGATTTCAAATTCTATCACTTAAAAAATGTTAGGTGGCATTCTTTTGTAAAGAATTCTCCCCCTTATTTTTAAATA
The DNA here is from genome assembly GCF_006229205.1 of Suricata suricatta. Taxonomy (NCBI): domain Eukaryota; kingdom Metazoa; phylum Chordata; class Mammalia; order Carnivora; family Herpestidae; genus Suricata; species Suricata suricatta. The sequence continues at coordinate 112,214,854 of NC_043706.1, read as the reverse complement.
TTACTGCTATCAGCATGGACTCAAAGATTCCTTTTTTTAAATGACCTCATTTTTTCATCTTGTGTTCAAAATTGTTGAAACTGCAACCAGAAAGTGAACCTTCAAATGAGCAACTGAGTTCAATAATATTCTACAAGTTTCCTGAGGAGAGTGTATACATCTTTTAACATATTTTCTTCTAAATTCTTACATTTTTGTGTTATTTAAATTATATCTTTTAATTTCACTTTAATAGGATTATTGCAGATATGTAGTTATAGAACATACAGTTTTGTATATTTAGTTTGTCTTCATCAATCTTGTTACGTTCTCTTATTAATTTTAATAAATTATATCTAGGCTTTCTGTTTACTGAACTATATTGTCTGAAAATAATGATACTATTGCTAGTTCTTTCTAATGCTTATATATTATCTTCATTTTTGTCTACTTGTACTGGTTAAAATCTCCAGTAAGATGTTAAATAGATGTTATACTAGCAGGCATTCTCATCTGATTCCCAATTTCAAAGAGAAAGATATTAAAATTTCATCATTAGAAATATTTCTTGTAGGGTTTGGTTGATACCTTATACTGTATTAATGAATTTTACTTTCATTAATAGTTTGTCAAGTGTTATATATATATATGTAATTGAATGCTGAATATAATTAAATATTTGTTAATCTATTAAAATACTCATTTGATTATTCTTCAATCTGTTATTTCTGATAAATTGTATTTATTTCCTAGTGCTAAATAAATATAACTCTTATAGGCTAAACTTCACTTATTTATGATCTATTATCTTTTTAAAGATTTTTCGAACTATATTCATGAGTTAAGTTGGCCTTTAATTTTCCTTTCTGGTAGTGTGCTGGTCAGGCTTTTATATGAAGTTTATATAAGCCTACTAAACTGATTTGGGGAATCTTTTTCATATGTAAAACTATGTGTGGGGTGCCTGGGTGGCTCAGTCGGTTAAGCCTCCGACTTCGGCTCAGGTCAGATCTCACATTCGTGGGTTCGAGCCCCGCGTCAGGCTCTGTGCTGGCAGCTAGCTCAGAGCCTGGAGCCTGCTTCCAGTTCTGTGTCTCCTTCTCTCTCTGACCCTCCCCCTCTCATGCACTGTCTCTCCTGTATCAAAAATTAATAAAACATTAAAAAAACTATGTGTAAGATTAAAATAATTTCTTCTTTGAACATTTGAAAGAACTCATAATAAAAGTCATATGCATCTGGGGATTTGTGTGTGTGTGTGTGTATTTAGAGAGGTCTTTACTGATTCACATTTGTCAGAAGAACTGTAGGTAAGAACTACCTAATTTTTCTATTTCTTCTCTAGTCAATTTTAGTAAGATGCATTTGTCTAAAATGGCATAATCTGTTTATAATATTTTCTCATTAACATTTTAATTCATCTAGTAATGTTTCCCTCTTCATTCCTGATAGTAATAATTTCTTAATTCTTTCTCTCTCTCTTTCCCTCTCTTTCTCTCTCTGTGTGTGTCTCTCTCTCTCTCTCACACACAGTCGCACACACACACACACACACACACACATACATGCATGAACACATACACATTCACATTCACATTCAGCAGTACCAGAGTTTTGACTGTTTAAACTTTTTGAAGAATCAGATTTTTTTTAAATTGGTCCTCTTTACTTTATGTTTTCTATTTAGTTAATTTCTATTCTTATCTTTATTATATTTGTCCTTAATTTTTTGAATTTATTGTGCTGGATTGTATCTAACATCTTGTAAGATGATTAGATCATTACATTTCAGCCCCCTTTTTTTCTAATATACATACTTAAGATTGTAAATTTTCTTCTAAGAACAACTTAAAATTTTTTTAAATATTCATTTTTGAGAGAGAGAGAAAGAGAGACAGACAGAGTGTGAGCAGGGGAGAGGCTGAGATAGGAGACACAGAACCTGAAGCAGGCTCCCCCCTCTGAGCTGTCAGCACAAAGCCTGACACGGGGCCCAAACTCATAAACCATGAGATCATGACCTGAGCAGAAGTAGGACACTTAACGAACTGAGCCACCTTAATTACATTTTACAAGAGTTAGTTACAAGTGATTCATAGTTTCAAGTATATTTCTTAATTTATAAGCATGGGAATATTTTACATATACTTTTTAAAAAATGATGTCTAGTTTAACTGCATGTGATCAGAAAATATGCTTTCTATTATTTCAGTCCTTTAAAATGTGATGAAATTTGTTTATGTCTCCATATATGATTAGTTTTTGAAAATGATTCATTTGTGCTTAAAAAGACTTGTATTTAAGTAGTTGAATTTGTCCCTTAGGTCAATTTTACTAATCTTATTTTTCAAATCTTATAAAATCTTATTAGTTTGTTTTATCAGTTGCCAAGAAGTTAATTAAAACCATGCACTATAATTATCAATTTCTCTTTGTATTTTATTTAATTTTTGTTTTGAATAATGGAGTCTGAAGTTCTATCATAAGTTGAAGACAGATACAAATTGTTATATCATCCTGGCAAGTGAAACTCCATAATAAATATGAAGTAATCATCTTTTCTCCAATAATGCATTTTGCCTTAAAATTTATAGTATAAGTGCTTCCATGGTATTTCCTTTTTGAATCTCTTCTTTTTCAATCTTTTGTGTATATATATTTGAGTCATGTTCATTATAAACATCATGCAGTTGTATTTATTTTTCTGACAATCTTTATCCTTGGCTCATTTCATCCAGTTATGTTTAATATAATCACTGCTGATATGCCTCATGTAAACTTAGCATCTTATTTTGTACTTTCTCTTTGTCTCACCTAAACTTTTTTTTAAAGTTTATTTATTTATTTTGAGAGAGACAGAGAGACCACAAGCCAATAGGGGAGAGACAGAGAGAGAGGTGGAATCCCAGGCAGGCTTGGCACTGTCAGGACAGAGCCCCACACGAGGCTCGAAAACACAAACCATGAGACCTTGACCTGAGCCAAAATCAAGATCCCAAACTTAACCGACTGAGCTATCCAGACACGCCTGCCACCCCACCTCTTTCTATTTATTTTTTCTTTTTCCTGTTGGCTTTGGGATTGGTTGTGTGAAAGCATGTGTGTCTAAGCCACACGCTTTTAAATTACTTGTTTGAAATGTATTCACTCTTTTTCTCTTTCTTTAGTGGTTGCTCAGAAATTTTAAACTGTATACTTAAAATCAACAAAAAAGGTAATCACTGCTTTTACCTTCCTTTCAGACAATCCACAATCTTTAGAACATTCTCAGTTCATGCCATCCTGATTCACATATTTTAGTTATCATTGTTTTATACTTTTACCTTTTAAAAATTCCACTATTACTATTATCATTATTATTTCATACTGTCAATGTTCATATGGACTTACATATTTATCTATATTTTTTATTCTTCAAAAAAATTTAATGCTCACTTATTTTTGAGAGAGAAAGAGACAGAGTGAGAGTGGGGGAGGGTCAGAGAGAGGAGACACAGAATCTGAAGCAAGCTCCAGGTTCTGAGCCATCAGCACAGAGCCCAATGTGGGGCTTGAACTCAAGAGCCATGAAATCATGACTCGAGCCGAAGTCAGATGCTTAACTGACTGAGCCACTCAGGCACCCTTCTTTATTCTTTTTAGTATCTGGGTCTATTTTCCTGCTGCCTTAGGTATACCCTTTAGAATTTTTTTTAGCAAATATCTACTGGTAGCAAACTGACCCAGCATTTGTATGTTCTTAATTCTTTTTTGCCTTTGTTCTTAAAGTATATTTTCACTGGGCTTAGGTTGAGAATCACTTTTTTCAGTATATTGAAAATATAATTCCATATTTTTAGCTGTTAGAAAATAGTCTACTATGTCTCCTTTGAAGATAACTACGTATTCGCTCATGTCTACCCAGAACCTCAGATGTGACTTCATTTGGGAACATGGTCTTTGAAGATGTAATAAATTCAGAATCTCAAGACATAATCATCCAGGATTTAGAGTAGGCCCTAAATCTACTGATTTTGTCATTAAAAGAAGAGGAGAGGACACACAGAGACACAGACAGGAAGACGTCATGTAAAGAAGGAGGCAAAGCTTGGAGTGATGCCGCCACAAGCCAAGGAATGCCAAGGATTGCTAATCAGCCCCAGAAGCTAGGCAAGAGGCATGAAACATTGATTTCAGACTTCTGGTCTCCAGAATATGAGAGAATAAATTTCTGTTTTTTTAGACCACCTAGTTTGTGATGATCTGTTATGGGAGCCCTAAGAAAACTACTATGAGGTTATTTTTCTGATTGCTTTAAGAATTGTTTTTCCTTGTCTTTGATGTTCCATAGCTTCACTGTGATACGCCTAACTATGGTCTTCTTTTGACTTGTCCTGCTTGGAATTCATTGGGTTCCTTGAACATCCAGGGTTCTCCTTTTTTATTTGGTTTTTGCCTAGATGTTCCTTATTCACTTATTGTCTTTTCAGTGTTTCAAAGAAGGATTTTAGAAAATAGTTGTTCCAGAAGTTCTGATGGCTTTTTAGTAGGAGACTTGTATAGTTTGCCCAGCCTGGCTTTATACCAGGAAAAGATGTCTGCCAGAGTAATCTTCTAATAGCCAAATCTGACCATGTCAATATCCTGCTTAATATTCTCGAATGGCCATTTATTATCCTTATGATCACATCTCAAATCTCACAGCCGGCCCTGGTGATCATGCATGTGTCCAGTTCTTTGTTCTTTTCCTGGAACGTTCCCTCCCCGTGGTGTTATTGCAGAGATTGCTCCCACTGTAGGGAATAATTTTTCTCCTCTCTGTTGTGATTTTCCCAGCTAAATCATCATCATATTTCATTTTTTAATATTAGGATTCCAGGAGATGTAAAATGCTTTATCAAAGGAATTAAGAATAACTGGTAGAGTTAATATTTCAGGGCAGAAAAGTTTTTTCTGTATCTCTCATATCACATCATGCAAATATGATTATTTCTACCTTGTTCAGTGCATTTTTTTTCAATGCATATTTATTGAGAACTCTATAAAGCAAGTACTGGCAGGAAATGGGGGTTCAAAGATGAGTATGACATAATCCTTTCATCTCAAGGACTTCACAGTCTGGTGGAGAAAACAGATAATAAGAAAATGATTTTAATATCTTTTTGCTACATAAAAGTCTGCAGAGAGAGTTATGAATGCCCAGAAGAGGGAAACCTAGTCAAGCTAGGTTTCAGGGAAGATTCCAGGGAAGGCTTTCTCACTTCCTTTCCACCTGTGCACTTCAGGGTCCCTAGAATCTAGCATGAAACATAATTTTAGAACTAAAGATGACTTTGTCCTTGGACGAGACCATGATCATTTATAACTTAATTTAGCCAAGGGCTTTCTTTTTACACACAATAAGTAATGAGTGGTGCATTCTGTCTCAAAAGGGCAACTTGTAAAATAATGATATTAAGTCTATTGACTGGGAAGTGGACTTTGATAAACTTGTAAAGCAAAGCCCCCTTCAGCTATCTCAGGGAAGAACACTCTCCTGACAATAGAGCAGTAATCTTGGGGCGCCTGGGTGGCTCAGTCAGCTGAGCATCTGGCTTCGGCTCAGGTCATGATCTCACAGTTTGTGGGTTCGAGTCCTGCATCGAGCTCTGAGCTGACAGCTAGCTTCTGTGTCTCTGTCTCTCTCTGACCCTCCCCTGCTCACGCACTTTCTCTTACTCTCTCAAAAATAAATAAAACATTAGAAAAAAAGAGAACAGTAATCTTCAAATTGAAGTTTTTGTACACCTGGGAGCACCTGGAGACTTCCCACGGCCTAGATAAACTCCTGCGATTTTAAGGAAATCAATCTCTTAATCTTCAGCTTCCATATGTATGCTCCCTTAAAACTGCTAAAATTGTCTTCTGTGTTTTTCCATTTTTTATGTCTCCTTTTATAATCCCCCATGAACCACCTTTCCTGAACTGAATTGTACTGTATTATATTTGTCTTGGTTGAAACAACTTCACCAACAAAAAAGAAAGAAAACAATTCCAAATATCAGTGATGGTGTTGAGAAAGTGAGTGATTCAAATGATTGGTGCTAAATGTGAAGTTCTATTTTAAAAATTTTAAATCAAAATGAATTGAGAATCTGAGTTCTTAACCAATAGAAGATTAAAAACTAATTTTGGGGGGCTCCTGAGTGGCTCAGTCGGTTGAGCGTCTGACTTCAGCTCAGGTCATGGATATCCCACTCTGTGAGTTCAAGCCCCACATGGGGTTCTGTGCTGACAGCTCAGAGCCTGGAGCCTGCTTTGGATTGTGTCTTCCTCTCTTTCTGCCCCTCCCCCGCTCACACACAGACACACACACACACACACACACACACACACACACACACTCTCTCTCTCTCTCTCTCTCTCTCTTAAAAATAAACATTAAAAATTAAAAAACAACTAATTTTTGATGATAGATTACTATAGATTTTTGTTATGTAACTCAAAAGGAGTTCAAAGAATTGAATAACAGCATGATAACAAATTCCTTTCCAGTTCCATCTACTTATATAGGTGAGCTGTGATTCCCAATTCTCGGATCTATAACAATGAAAACTGGAAATACAATTTTTTAATTTTAATAATAAGAATAGTTATACATAGGTATAGCCCCATTTATCTCATTAAAAGATGTATTTCCAAAAAATTTTTACATTTAATGCATATTTATCAAGGTTTATAATAAATCGTGTTTGAGTCAATTGTACACTAAAAATCATAATGATATGCAAATCTGGGTGAAATTTTTAGCAGGGTCTCTGCTAAATTCAAATTCAAATAATTCAAACTATGTACATAAAATGTTAGAGAATAATATGCTGTGTAAATATATATGTGAAAACTCTCACAAATGAATTAGAAATACGTTTTGAAAAAGAAAAGGATTTAAAATGTCTTACATTTAGGGATGCCTGGCTAGTTTAGTTGGTACAACATGTGACTTTTTTTTTTAAGAACTTAATGATTGGGGCACCTTGGTGGCTCAGTTGGTTAAGCATCCGACTCCGGCTCAGGTCATGATCTCACAGTTAATGGGTTCAAGCTTCGCGTCGGGCTCTGTGCTGACAGCTAGCTCAGAGCCTGGAGCCTGCTTCAGATTCTGTATCTCCCTTTCTCTCTGACTCTACTCTGCTCACATGGTCTCTCTCTGTCTCTCAAAAAAAATTTTTTTAAAGCATTAAAAAAAAGAACTGAATGATTATATTTATTTAGTTAGTTTCAAGTTTTTATTTAAATTCAAGTTAAATTAACATCTAGTGTGGTATTGGTTTCAGGAGTAGAACCCAGTGATTCATCACTTATACACGGCACACAGTGCTCATCTTAACAAGTGACCTCTTCAAGACCCATCACCCATTTAGCCCATCCCCCTGCCCCCTTCTCCTCCAGCAACCCTCAGACTGATCTCTGTATTTAAGAATCTCTTATGGTTTGCTTCCCTCTCTGTTTTTACATTATTTTTCCTTCCCTTCCCCTATGTTCATCTGTTTTGTTCCTTAAGTTCCATATATGAGTGAAATCATATGACATTTGTCTTTCTCTGACTGACTTATTTCGCTTAGCATAATACATTCTAGTTCCATCCACATTGTTGCCAATGACAGATTTTACTCTTTTTTGATCCCTGAGTAATATTGCATTGTATATAGTAAAACCTTGGTTTGCAAGAAGAACTCATTCTGGAAACATGCTTGTAATCCAAAGCACTTGTATGTCAAAGTGAATTTCCCCATAAGAAACAGTGGAAACTTAGATTATTTGTTTCACAACCCAAAAGTATTCATATAAAATGATTACAATACTGTAGTATAATACAAAATAATAAAGAAAATACAAAATATAAAAATAATAAACAAATTAACCTGCACTTACCTTTGAAAACCTTCGTGGCTAGTGTGAGGGAGACCAGAGAGGGGAGGATTATTGTGTAGGATGGTTTCACTATCACTAACGGAGTCACTGCTATCTACTGGCTCAAAGGAATCTTTTTCTTCAACAAGGAACTTACCCAATAACACTTGCTTTGCCTCCTTTTGAAAATTTCATGGAAATGTGACATTGGATTATCGTTAAACAGATTCATTGCTTGTACTGCTACAGCCTTATTTGGTGGTACAAAATTTTGGAGTGTTTTCCACATTTTACAAATCTCCCCCATCTCATTTGAAGTGGGGGATTCCTCCACATTTACCTCCTCCTGCTCTGCAGATGAGATCTCCTCCATAACCTCTTGCTGTTGCTCATGATGCCAATCTACCAGTTTGCACTTCTCAATGATTTCCTTCTTCACTTCCACCATAATCATCTCCTTCTTCTTACTGTCTTTCTTTTCAACCTTTTTCTACATGGGGGCCATTATATACCCTCACATGAACAGTGACTACAGTACAGTATTAATAAACTCTTGTCATATTTAATGTATTTAATGTAACTGGCAATAAGGCAGCAGAGGAAAGGGTCTAGCCTGACTTAGAACGAGGCAAAGCATTCCTAAGCTTACTCTTGTATGGAAAAGTAAGGGATTGTCCATAGGTGCTTTGAAGTGACAAAAATACATTTGTACCAGTTGTGGACACCTTCCAACATTCTGAAAAATCACTGATTTTTGCCTGGGACAGAGAATCTGAGTGTGGGGGTTGGTCACCCACAAACCTGCAGAGAGGGACAGAAGAATCATTGACCCGGTTATGATCACATGATATTTGGTGCCACATACTACTCATATCCAATACATCACTAATTTATCAAGTTAAAATTTATTAGAAATGTTTGCTCACCTTGTGGAACACTCACAGAACCAATTATTTGTAATCCAAGGTTTTATTGTATACACCACATCTTCTTTATCTACTCATCAGTTGATGGACATTTGGGCTCTTTCTATAATTTTGCTATTGTTAATAGTGCTGCTATAAACATTAGGGTGCATGTGTCCCTTCAAATCAGTATTTTTGTATCCTTTGGGTAAATATCTAGTAGTACAATTACTGGATGTAGGGTAGTTCTATTTCAACTTTTTGAGGAACCTCTACGCTGTTTTCCAGAGTGGCAGGCATGGGACTCTTAGTCACAGGGTCTTGAGTTCAAGCCCCATATTGGGTGTGGAGCTTAATAGAAAAAAATAATAAAATAAAATCATTCCTTAAAAATTTAAAATAAGATGCCTTATGTTTTAAAGGAGACCTTATTTATATTTCTTTACATTTATATGTGTAGATGAAATTGCTTTGATAAAAAATTGTATTGAATACAATTAAAAGAGTACAGTAACTGTTTTATTTTAAAATGCCAATGTTCTCAACATACAGATATTATGTTCTCTGCCCTTTAAAAAACTTACAGTATTCAATATAATAAGACAATTTAAAAAATTTTGAAAGAGTAATTATGGTATGATTATTATAGTAAATAACATTATTATTATTGTATATTTGAAAGCTGGTAGAAGAGTAGATCTTAGAAGTTCTCATCTCACGCCACTGGCCACAGCACAAACATGGTCAAGCTTAAGATCTGTAAGATGGAAACAAATCATTGTCTTATAAAAAGAGAAAATTATTATTTGGGAACAATTATACAATCTACCACAGTTATTCAGCTTGTCAGTAGTTGTGCTAATATTCAAACATGGCACTCTGGCACCAAATCTACATTCTTCACTATAACATCCTATTTTTCCTGCTTCCAAGAAGGTTGAATCAAATGGTGAAAGAAAAATCCCAACAGGACTCTTCTTCTTCAATACCCAACATGGTATAAAAACTGAGAACTATATAGAATCCATGAAGCCAGACAAGAAGCCCCAGGACAGCTCAAGGTCACTCAGGGCTATGGTATTCCATCATCAATGTGTCTTCAACCACAGAGAGATGCCTATTTTGAGAGCACAGATGAGATAAACAGTAAATGTCCATGTACTAGTCCCACAGTAAGGACAAACATTAGATGCAAGGCTAAGTGTCTGCTATCCTCATTCTTCCATACAATTTTTTTGACTCAATTTTTCACAGAGTACATTTGTTACTCTTTGAATCATCATGCTTATATTTCCAAGGGCCATGTTATTAACAATGCGTAGACAATACTGTATTAACTATATATTTTTTCACTGTCTAGTATAATATGCATATATGATAGTGTATTTATAATTTTCTCTTTTGTATAATTCTATGTGTAGATTGTTTGCCACCTAGTGGCAGATGTTTTCAACTCAAACATTAATATTCATGACCAATTTTAATTAGTTTGACAGCGTGGGTTTTTTTTTTTTAAGGAAAGATTCCAAAGTCATAAAATGTTTAAAAGTGTTGACAATGACACTATTCTGCTCTAGCAAACTTAAAAAAAATACCTTGCAAATTTGGTTCATATTTAATCCTTGACAATGACAGATGAGGCTGTGTATTCAGAAGCCATTTCCTGTTACAAAAAGAATGCAGAGAATGATAAAATGAATATTTAAATTTTTAGCAAATAATGCTAGGATGTTCTTTGAGTGTGGTGGTTTGCTGGTTTTCACTCAATGTTGCTTAACAAAATGTACACACACAATTGCAATTCTCACTGATTTATCACATGCACATTTCGGATTCTGTGACTCAAATTTCATGGTTGTTCCTATTTGACTGTGTAACGAAGTCAAAAATCTCATAAAACCCTGGGCAGCAGAGTGGGAAAAATTCTCACAAAATTGCCAATAAAAGTGAGGTATTAATTCATATCAATTAGACTTGCAAAAATTAGAATCTGGCCAATAAAAACTTTTGGCAAGAATGTGGTATCAGGGCTGCTTGTCTGGCTCATTCAGAAGAACATGTGACTCTTGATTTCTGGGTTGTGAGTTCAAGTCCCAAGTTGGGTGTAGACAGTACTAAAATTAAATAAATAAATAAAAATTTTAAAAGAGAGAATGTGGAAATGTAGAGTAGTGCAGTCATTTAGGCCAGCTACCTGACAACAAGTCTATCTCATGCAGACCCACAGGGACATATAAGAAGATGATCATCACAGCACAGTTTGTACAGATAGGAACCTGGAAGACTTCTGGATATCTCTCACTGGGCAAGTGAATAGGCAAAAATGAATGAATTTTCACCACGGACTGCTATGCAGGAGTTAAAAGTAATAGCTATGTGTATTCAGCAATATAGTGAATCTTAAAAACATAGTGTGGCGGAGACACGTTAAGACAGGAGGAAATGATGCAACATAAACCATTTTGTAAATTAAAAGACAATATAAAACACTCTAATCCACATATTACGCAAATATAAAATTCTCCAAATTTACATTTAATTATTTGAATACATCAGAATGGTTGGACATGGGAAATGAAATTAGGAAATGGATATAGAAGGGAACAAATGAAAGAACAAATTGATAACCAACCTACATTGAAAGGACCTTGTGGGGTTCAGTGATGATAATGTACTTTAAACTGAGGACTCCCTGCTGATGAAGATCAACTCAGTCTCTGAACATGAAGCACAAATAACAATGATCATCGTGCCAAATTTAAGAGTCAAATGGAAAAGTATTTTTTAAAAAAAAACAAAAGCTCTCCCGAGCAAAGGAGATATCTCCCCTAGTGAGAGGAGATACTTATTTTAGCTGGACGATTTTTGTTTAGAGCTCACTGTAAACACTCTGAAGTTATTTATGTTTCAGGCTCACTGGGCTTTGAGATTTTTGACTATAGTTGTTAAATGGACAAAGTTTTGAACTCAAGTGTAATAGTTTGATACAAATACTTGTCAGGGAATTAGTGGGAAGAGATTAAAAGAGAACAAAGATAAAAATAGAGATATTTAAGGAGAGAAATCATTTGGGTCAGCATGTCTCAAATTTGGGGAGTTCCTCTCCCGTGGAAAACCCATGCGGGGCTCACTGCACAGAAAACGATGGTGCTGTTGGGATATCGCCCGCTCGTCACCGTGCAGACTCCCAGGGAACACGAGCACATTACAGCCTCTGGGGTCTCCCACGCTAAACACATAAAGACCTCATCCACCTTCATGTGTCTCAGACTTACTTGACTAGGGCCATCTTTGTATTCATAAAAGAAAGCCGTCAACATCTGCCAAGTTTACCTTCCACAACCATTGGAAAAATACTAGTTCAGGTGACTTCTTACCATCACCCCTCTGTTTTAACCTGTATTCTTCATTTCGCCAGAGTCTTTGTAATGCCCATAACATACCAATTTCTTTAAAAATACACAGACACAATGGGAAAAGTAGTACACGCTTATTAAACCATTTTAAACGATAGAGAAGCAGGTTTTGTTTCAAAATGAGATCCAACCATGCATTCTGAACTGACCTCACTTTTTCCATTCAGCAATAGATCTTAGACACCCTCCCCCTCATTAGTACATTCACATTATGTATCTTGTGTTTTTTAAAGAGCCACAGAGTATTCCAGAGTAGAGATATACGTGGGGCCTGAGGACAGGCTTTAGTCCTAGGATGGAGGAACAGGGCAAACCCAGCCCTCACAGATGGCCTATTAAGGCAAGAAGCAGGCTAAGGGGCATGCAGACCTGGCCCGGGTGAGGGAATCAAGAGGCAGTTTTAAATACAAGTAGGGTGAGGGCAAGGCTCCAGAAGAGGAAATAGAATGAGAAGTCATGGATATTAGGAAAAGATCAGGGAGGAAAAGGATGACATGTGTGTAGAGGCACAGCAACATTAAATACGTTTTTGAATATTTGCCATATGCTAAATGCTTCACATGTATTTTTTCCTTAAGTTTCACTGCACACACACAGAGGCCTGTGAAATTGATATTACTATCTTCAGTATACCTATGCAAAAAGCAACGATTAGACAATTCAAGCAAACAGGCGGAGGTCACAACACAAGCATATGGCAGACAGAGTTGACTCCCCCATCCACCTGGCTTGAACAACAGTCCCCCACTTACCACCATGCAGCTCAGGGCCCAGTGCATACATGAGACAAAAAAACAAAGGCTGTGTGATAATTCTTACCTGGGGGCTTGACTACATGGCCGGGGACAAGCTATGTATGCATGGTGACGGATTTTTGCAATAGCATGGCAATAGGGGGACGTCAGTGTCAAGATTGAAAAGATGCCTCCAAACCCTGGCTTCTCTACCTGAAGGGGAGGGCTGTTTTCTCATCTCGGTCCTGCTAAAACCCACTGAAGAAAGTCACAAAGCCATGTGGCCTGAGACCCTTACATTCTTCTGATATATTCTCTATAATTCCTGAGTAGCTTTCTCATACTTTCTCAAAAAATAATCACTGACCCTCCCCACTGACACCGTCTTTAGAAAGGACTTTCCGGGAGTGCCTGGGTGGCTCAGCCCGTCAAGTGTCCAACTCTTGGTTCCAGCTCAAGTTATGATCTCATGGTTCATGAGTTCGAGCCCTACATCAGGCTCTGCGCTGGCAGTGTGGAGTCTGCTTGGGATTCTCTCTCTTTCTCTTTCTCTCTCTGCCTGTCCTCTGCTCTTTCTCTCTCTCTCTTTCTCAAAATAAACTTAAAATAGGTTGGAAAAAAACCGAAAGGGCTTTTTTTTCTTCTCTCTACCCACCTCCAGCTGCAGGTCTTTCTGCTGCTCCAACACCCCACCCCAGACGTGTCTCATCTCATTAAGCTGTGAGTGCCCGGAGCAGGAAGTGACTTCCTGCCTGCACGTGCGTTGCTTCACCCTGCTTCTCCTGGCACAGCCACTGGCGTGAGAATGGAGCTCAGAGATGTTTGTTGGGTGAACAGTAAGACATGTGACCACATTCAACCGGGAACAGGAGACAGGTGTGTAAGATGCACTTCCTTGGTTTCCATGGGGATAACAGGACTGGGAAGGCAAAATCATGTGAGTGGATAGAACGCCAAGATGACGCTCCAGGAAAGGAGCTGGAAGATGCACAGCTCCCTTTACAGAAGTCTTGGTTATCATTAGATCAGATATACAGAGTAAGAGTCCAACTGTATACTCTTTATATATATGTATATGTATGATATGTATGCATATCATCCTATATATGTAATATCCATATGTAAATATCTACATGAAATAGACTTTATATGCCTCTAAGAAGCTTAATCAAGGGGGCCTGGGTGGCTCAATCCATTAAGCGGCAGACTTCGGCTTAGGTCATGAACTGGGGGTTCGTGAGTTCAAGCTCCAGGTCGGGCTCTGTGCTGACAGCTCAGAGCCTGGAGCCTGTCTTCGGATTCTGTATCTCCCTCTCTCCCTTACCCTCCCCTGCTTGCGCTGTCTCTGTCTCTCAAAAATAAATAAACATTAAAAAATTTTAAAAAAAGAGGAAGCTTAATCATCTATGTCAAATAATCCAGCTATTGCTGGCATATACAGTTATAGTCATTGACATATCATGGTTTTATTTTATGAAACACTTCATCATAAATTAGTCCTTTCCATATCGAGGGAAGGTTTCCAGAACAAAAAGTTCTCACAATAGAGATGTGGGTGAGTCACCCCATTTTGGTGACTCATGCTAAGTTTGGTTTCATAACCTTTTTAGTAATATGGTAATAGTAATGCTTAATTTGTATGTGCCTCTATAGACCTCTGAAGATCACACAGGGAGTGTGGAGCGGCAAATAGGAGCCTCGGAATTTTAATTTCAGCTGTGCTCCCCTTGAGATTTGTGCATTTGGGCAAGCTCTAAACTTTAATCTTTCTGTATAAAGTATCTAACTTAAAGAGCTATTTTGAGGATTAAAGGAGGAAATCAACCAAAGAAACTAACTCATCATGTTCTCAAAAATGCTTGATATATTGTTATCTTTCTCCTTCTCTTCCCAATGATGGTGAAAGGGTCAGGCAATAGGTATTAGCATTCAATTAAATTAAACCATAGATTTATATACTCTAGCCTATGTTTATTGATTAGCAAAGTGAAGTTAAGTTGCCCATCTGGGTGGTATGTCTACAAGACAAGACTTTAGCTCATGTTCATTGTCAAGGGTTTGAAGTGCTGTCTCATCTGACATCCAGCCTTCCCTGTGAGTCAAGGGTCAGAAAGGATAAAAGCAAGAACCACAGAATCCTCATGACATCTTTGTAGGATTGATCATGTGGAGATGATAAAAGTGAGGCACAGAGAACTTGAATAAACTTGCCCAAGGTTATAGCAAAGCTAAAAAGCATGAGTGGACAAAATTGGAAAACTGGCATTTTATATTCCAGAAGTCTCTGTGTCATGTTATTGTTGTGCCTTGTTTGACGTCTTATGGTCGGTGTGCTGTAGTGATTTGCAATAATAAAGGGAAGACATACCAAAGGACTAATCATGCCAGCCTCCGAATATTTCAGTCCAACCAACAGTCAGAGTCCAAACTGCAAATGGCAATTCTAAATCTGTCCTGCGTTCTGCTCAATCCCTCCCTTACTCTTCCTGCTGATTACTGAATATCTACCGTGGAAATGGGGTCTTTGGATTAATTGTTTGTTCCTTGTTAAAATACAGGGCTTTTTTTTTCTATCACTATTAGGTTTTTTTCCGACAACTAGTAATTTGTGTCTTAAAGTGAATTAGCTTTGACAAATCCTTGCTGCATTTTTATAATGATGAGGAAGGAATGTCACAGGACAGTAAAAAAAAAAGAAAAGAAAAGAAAAGGAAGGTTATGTGGCTACGTTGTGCAGATCACAGGACACCCTGAGTTGATTCTTTGCTCAACGAGGCTCATTTAGACCCTTAAAACCATTCAGGAAAAGGTCTGATACATGTACACGGTAGAACATTGTGTCGTTGTTAAAGTCAAGTTTTTGAAGAAAATTTAATATCATTAATTAAAAATAGGAACGAAAGTTGCATTTATTTCATGATCCTAATCTGTAACACATGGGCATGTGCATGCATGTGTGTGCGTTTAGGCTTGTGAGGGCGTGTGAACGTATGTGTGTGAGAGACTTGGCATTTTCGCCAAGTGTGTGCGTGTGTGTGTGTACGTGTGTGCGTGCACATGTGTCTGTGAGAGAGAGAGGTGGAGATAGAGAGACAGAGACAGTAGTGTGGCCGAGTTAGAGGCAAGATGGGTGAGCTTGGCTTGCGCATTCAGCCTCCGCCTGCAGAGGTGCTTCGTGAGCTCAGAGCAAACCTGGCTTCTGCCTCTCTGTAAAATCTTCCAGGGGCTGTTGCCACAGTCTCCTTTTATTTTCTCATGAAATAGAAATAGAAGCACTTCAAAGTGTACAGAAGGGTGAAAATAAAAGGGCCTTGAGATCATCTACTTCCTGTATATATCACAGAAGTAAGCTCAACGTTTCTTGTTGTGGTTTCCAGAAACGCTGTATTCGTATGCAAACGCGTAACCCATCCCGTCATTTTGGTAGATAGATGGAATTATACTGTCCTGCATCGGTTCACCTTCTACTGCGTGTATTTTAATCAGCTTTCCATATCAGTATTTATTTTATTTTTTATTTATGTTTTTAAATTTTTTTTAATGTTTAATTTTAAGAGCGAGAGAGAAAGAGGCTGAGTTGGGGGAGGGGAGGAGAGAAAGGGAGACACAGAATCTGAAGCAGGCTCCAGACTCTGAGCTGTCAGCACAGAGCCCGAGGCAGGCTTGAACTCACGAACTGTGAGATGATAACCTGTGCTGAAGTTGGCACTTCCCCTTATTTTATTTTTTAAAAAGTATACAATGCTCCCTTTGGGCCACGTCTACCTCCAAACACTTTGGAAACACTGCATTTAATCCCCACAACAACCTATGAGATGAGTATTGTTCTTGTGTTCACCTTGAAGATAAGCGAAGTGAGTCATACAGAGACGACAGCACTTGCTGTAGAAAACCCTAGCTACAGTGGTGGGGCCAGCACTCAAACCCAGGGATGGTTCCAGAGTCTGCACCAAGGCCCTGGAAACTATTCCTAACCACCAACCTAAGCTGTTGCGTGGCATGCGCCGTGTATATAAATCTTGGTATATATACAGATGTCATCATTCTTAACAACTGAGCTATATTTCATTGTATGAATGACCACAATCTATAAATCTAACCTCCTATTTATAAGTTGGTAGACTGTTTTCAGATTTTTATTATTATAAAAATTGTTACAAAAATCATTTATCATCCATCTCTGTGTAAATGTACAGCATAGCCTCAGGATAAGTGCTTAGCAGTGATGCTGCAAGATCAAAAAACAAATCCTTTAAATATTTGATAAATAATGCCAAATTGTTTCCCAAAATATTTGCACCAATGTTTCTCTTGTTAACAGTTTATAAGAGGAGCGCCTGGGTGACTCAGTCGGTGGAGAATCTGACTCTTGATTTCAGTTCAGGTCAGGATCCCAGGATCATGGGATCGAGCCCCATGTTGGGCTCTGCACCTGCTTGGGATTCTCTCTCTTTCCCTCCACCCTTCTGCCTCTCTTCCCAGCTCATGCGTGTGCATGCGCACTCTCTCTCTAAAAGAAAAAAACCAGCTTATGAGAATGCTTAATTCCCTTACACCCAAATGCATTTGCTTGCCAATTTGTCAACAGGGTAGGGAGCAAGCTGAGATTGGCTTCTTGCTATTTGGACTTACATTTTACAAACTAAAAGCAGGATTAAGCATATTTTTGTATGTTTATCAAATAATAACATTTTCTAAGAGCTGCCTTTTATGCCTTTTAAACTTTGCCCGTTTGCCTGGAGAGTTTTCCTCTTATTGATTACTAAGTGCTTTTTGTTCTTTAAGGGTATTAGTCCTTGTCTGTCATATGTAGCGAATATGTATTTGCCCACACTGGAAGAAGTCAGTGCCAGCTAAGCGAGCATTGTACAATCAGTAATCTGGAAACGTTTAGCAACTGGGCATCAACTGAGCAGTAGTACATAATGAGGAACTAAGTCATGGTAGCTTTAGAGTATAGAACAACGCTGAAGGCAGGCGCTCTGAATATGTGCAACAATGTATCACACTGAATCTTCCCAGAGAAAGATGTCATGAGATTCACCTCAGGGAACAATTGAACTTCCAACTAATCAAGTGCATTGAAGGAAGCTCAGTACACTGAACTTAGAAGGATTTTTCATAAATGTGACACTTGTTCTCAATGTAGCACAGAACAGTGGTAAGGTACACACTTTTAAGTTAGTTTGCCTGGACCCAAACAAGAATGTTCATATAATTAGCTCTCAGCCAATTATATGGTCTCTCCATGTCTCAGTTTCTTCACTCATGGTTGGAGGGAGGAGGGTAATCCCTATGACGAGATGTGAGGATGATGTGATATTGTATGTGAACTGGCTAGGTCAGGAGCTTGCACATAGCGAGTGCCCATCTGATGCATAGCCTGTGTGGAGACCAAACACTGAGGAGAACTACCCCAAAACACGAACAGCAGATGTTCCTAGCAGGTGACACTGTGGGAATTCTCTTTTCTTTTTTTAATTCATCTACGTTTTCTTTAACGACTGTATACTTTTACCATCTGCATAAAATATTACTTTTAATAACCCATTCCCTCCCAGTCAACCTTGTTTCTAAATCTCAGCCAACTAGGATTCCTCTCGTGTTCCTCGGATCAATCAATCACATCTAGCTAGCTAGCTAGCTCTCCAGCCATGACCTTTTTCCTCAAAGAATTTAAAGCAACATACAGAAAATATTTAGAGAAAATTAGGAAATACAAATACTAAAGTAAAAACAGGCCCAGGGGATGAAAAAAGAGAACACCATTTGAAAACACATGTAAGCATGTCCTAAGATCCAACAGAGCTGTTCCATTTGGAGAATAACTCTGGCTCTGAGCTTCCAAGAAGGCAAAGCAAAAAAAGAGATGAAGACCTCATTTTCTTGAGAGGAACAAAAAAGAGAGTGCCCCAGGGAGGAAAGCTTTCCCCATCTGAGGAGGCAGGTAGGAGATAAAGCTAGCCGCACCTTCAGAAATGGCGTTTCCTCCCAGTATTTCCGGAAATATCTATCAGTGAAAAGCAAGGTACTAATAACACCAAAGTAAGACAATTTTGTGGGTCAGGAAAATAACAAGGCCCAAGCACATGGCTTGAGGATGGTCAGACATGATTAGAAGTAGTATATATAGTGAAATGGAGACATGGCTTGCTCTTCCAAGGATGCCATTTATTGCAGGAAATTGAGAAACACTTTACTCTCAAAAATTGGGATTGAAATGTTCCTTTAATTTATGACTGCCAATTACTTTACATATTTAGAAAACACTTCAAATTGATGAGGTGCTATCCTCATCAGAATGTTAGATGTTAAAATTTAGTTATTTCTCTGATTTCCCTACACTGTGTGTTTTCGATCTGAAATTTAAAATAATCCCCACGTTTACTTAGCTATGTTAAAAGGGGAGCTTAACACAAAGTCACCTCTTTTTACATTTGGGTAGAACCGAATAATCATAAATTACAAGCACTTCAGTAATTCATCTTAAAAATGAGCATTATAATACTTTGAAGAAAATTCTAATCTTCCCTAAAAAGTGGGAGCAGGGTTGATTTTTTGAAGAGTGCTTTTGTTTCTTTATTTTGTTGATATAAAACCAGGAAAAATTATACCTTTCTAAATATCACAATTTTTGAGGTTGTGACAGTTTTATCTTTTTATCTTTGGTAAGATAGATGATAGATGATATATAGATAGAGAACATAGATTTCTTTTGTATCAGTTTTAGTACACTTGCCCCCTTTCATGATCTCAAATAATGGAGGCTTTTAACATCTTCTATGTTATAACATATTTGCTTTTGACATGGAATACACCATTAAAATACTCTAGCCTGTGCAAGGCTATATATGAATTTGTGCTGATAGCTTATTTAATTTTGCTTTTATCACATGAGAACGAAAGTAATTTAATATATGGTATTAAATTTCAAATACTAAGAAAAACTCTTTTTACAGTAATAATTCTTTTTATGTAAAGCCTTGCTTGTTAGTCTAATTGTCCTCTGGGAACCGCTGAAAGACCTCTTCAGAGTAAATTGTGTTGTAATGAAGTTTTTCTGCCTCTCTAATAACTAACCTACCTCAGAGGAGGAGGACACAAATGAAGACTCAAAATTTACTGTAGTTGATTGCCTAGTCTACTTAATTTTTATTCCACAGAATAACTGATGTGACTCAAAACAACTTATACAAACCAAGGTACAAATTTTAAGCTTTCATGACACTTGAAGCATATTTTAAAAGCTAACTGAATACCATTAAATCATCAATACAAACCACTCTTTCGGGGTTTTTTCTAAAAGCAGGTCCAACACAAGAAGATGAAGAGGAAGTGAAGGCCTCTGTAAGTAGAAAAAAATTATTTTGAAAATGAGAAAGAGTGAGTCGTGAGACATGAAAACAAATCATCAACTGCTGGAAAGATACTGAGCTCAAATAAATAGTGCTCAAATAGGTGCAATAAAAATATTAATCCAAGGATTCCTAAACGAGGTGAGTGGAAGGGTCTTATGTAATAAATTCCTGCCACGTTACGAGCAGTACGTATTATTGACGGCGAACAGTCAGTGGGCACTTACCACAGACGGGCAAGCACCACACGATTGTGTTCTCACAGGAACCGTCAGAGGTTGGTGCTATTGTCATTCACGTTTTACGGATGAAGACACAGACACACAGAGAGGTCGAGTAAATTTCCTTAAGTCCTGTGGTTATTAAGTGGTATACAGCTAGGATTTGAACCTGTGATTAGGCTTCATGGTCAAATATCTTAATCACCATATGGGCTAAACTGGCTCATATCTGCATTCATTAGTGGTCTTTATTTATTATAAATGTCACTTCATACTAAATAAGGAACTGCGGACTAGAAATGTTAAAGGAATTATTCTAAGTCTTTGGTTAGTTAGCAAAGCCAAGAATCGAGGTTTCCCTGTCCTCTGTGCTCCTCAGAACTGTGCTGCCTCCTAGTTCTACGATAAATGAAGAAAGCCAGAAAGTAAATTGAGAAGATAATCTGTGGCAAAATGACCACAGAATAATTAAACATGACCAAATTGATTTAATCATTCAATTTACATTGCCTGGGTGAGTGCTTCCATGCCGTCACCTCCTTCTCCTCTGGCTTTCTATTCATCAGGGCTTTTAAAAAAGTCTCAAGATATTACTTTACTAAATTTCTTAGAAACACATAATTCTGCCTTAGCTCTGAGTTATGGCCAAGGAGAGGAGACAGTTTCAGCTCACTTGTGAATGATGTTATTGGAAGCATGCTATTGTTTGGATCATAGATTAAGAAGGTAGGAACCTTCTGAGCTATTCATCTGACATCTTTTATTAATTTTAAATTAACCTAGAAATTAAACGGAGTCACTTTTATTAGGAAAAAAATTGGTTTGATAATTATCGGAATAGTTACTAGTCTGTGCTTTATTCCTAGGTCATATCTTGAGTTGCTTGTATAACCTTCAGAAAGTACATTAATCTTCCCCAGTCTTAAGATAAAAATTATGAAGCTTAATTTTATCCTGTTTTCTGCCACTTAGCACTGCCCGCCAGTGTGTGTAATCTGTTCTCCTTACAAGATGATATGAAATAAGTAGAGAAAGCTGACAAAGCATGGCTGTGCCCATGTTTAACTGGACTTTCTCCTCTTCCTCTTGAATTCTAATGCCCTCTGAGGCACACTTGCAAGAACTGAGTCTGACGGCTTAAAAAGAGTCACACCTTGCCCATACTGCTGGGTATCAGTTACATAATCTTTCTAGAGAAAAACTCAGTACTCCACAGGGGCCTGGAAAATATGCAAACCCATAGGCCCAGAAATTCCACTTTTGGTTATCTACTCTATATGACGATTTACTCACAACCAGAATCCACCTCACAACATCACTTAAAATAGACTATGAGCAAAAATTCTAACCATCTCTGTATATGGTAAATCTAGCGGTAAGGGATTTGTTAAGTACAATGAGACTTACATACCTTGTGTATTTCATAACCATCTAACCACAGGTTAGTTCTTGGCACATAGAAATGTCAATAAGCATATACCATATGTTTGCACTCATAGGTCTAACAGGAGAAACCTAACAGAGGGCCATAGGGAGGGGAAGGGGGAAAGAGAGTTGGGGAGAGAGAGGGGCACAAACCATGAGAGACTATTGAATACTGAAAATGCACCTAGGGCTGAAGGGGGAGGGGAAGTGAGGAAGGGGGTGATGGTCATGGTGGGGGCCATTTGTGGGGGGAAGCACTGGCTGTTATATGGAAACCAGTTTGACAATAAACTACTATAAAAAATAAAAGTAAACTTAAAAAAAGAAATGTCGATAAGAAGTTTACAGATATATACTGCTTATGAAATAAATAACTCATGGGGATGTAATGTACATTCATGATGACTATATGTTAATTGCACAGTATTATAAACTGGAAAACTATTATGAGGGTATATCTTGAAAGTCTTCATCATACACAAAAAATAGTTTTTGTAACTATGTGCATGATGGATGTTAATTAGACTTCCTGTAGTGATCATTTCACAATAGCTACAAATATTGACTCCTTATGTTGTTCACCTGAAACTACTGTTATATGTCAGTTGTACCTTAATAAAGGAATGGTTACAAATTATGATATCTATTTTTTAAATATGACAACAAAACCCATTATATTAATACTCAGAAATTTAACCAAGATTATATCTGAGGGGTGAAATTTTGTGCAGGTTTTACATTCTTTGTTAATTTCCATATTCCGTATTCTCCTAATTTTCTAAATGAATGTGACACACTTCCTAGACTTATCTCTTTCTAAGTACTGACTCTGGCTTACCATTAAATTTGGTTTCTAGCTCATCTGGATTCCTGCTCCAGCCAGGTGCCGTCACCGTTACATCTGTCCAAGGCAATGGTGACCCATCTGTCCTAGGCAATGGTGACTTGTCTTTTTCTATCCTGCTCTCAGTTTGACCTGTTTTGTTTGGGTTTGATTTTGTTTTCTGTTGTTTCATCACTTTTCTGTTGGTAAGGTCAAGGGGAAGTCCTGACAAAAGTCATTTTTCTTTCCATAATCCTTGAGCATCTTTCTCATCACTGTGTGTGAAGTGATTAATAATTTATCCAAAGCAAAACTTTGGAGTAACTGAGAAGAGGACAAGTCTTTCTCAAATCACATTCGCTAATGCTGTTTGTGAGGGAACCTTAGGGTGTGGAGACGACCAGTCCCATGAATGAACATGAACAATGACAGACTGGTGTGTATAATAATAAGATGTTCTCTTTCTTACATGATAAACATGTTCCCCCAAATGAGCAGGCATAAAAAACCAGGTATGAACTTGCAATCAAAAGGAGAAGGGACAAAAAGCTTATTATGGAGCTAAGTATTTAATTTTAAATTTTCTGTTTGGTAAGTTGAAATCTCATATGATATACTAAGCATTTCATGTCTTAGACAAGGACATGGTAGAGCTTTCTTGGAGGAAATTTTGTTTATCTGAATAGCTTCGGTTTTGTGTGGGTTCAGTTTCATGCAATCAAGTTTCACTTCCTGTAATAGATCATTATTTTTTTTACCCCATGATGAAGTAGCTATGTGAGTCTGTAACATAACAATTCGTTCAAGCTAGCTTAATGTCATTAGTTTGTCAAGTGTTATCTCACCTGAGGTTTTCAGGCAAAACTTCATATTTTCCAGGAATGTCATTAATATCTACAAACATAAATATCTCGTGTTGGCACAAAAATTTCTAAGTAAATTTGTACATATTCAACTATGCTCCACTGAGTTTCTGGACTCAAGAGCCGTTATGGTTGGATTTCACAAGAACACCAGGCTAGAAGTGTAAATACAGAGCTTATGCACTTATTTATGGAACACCTGTCTGAAACATGACAGTCTCAGATGGTGTTTTTGAATGGTTCTTTTCATGAATTTTGAATATGCTCAACTCTGTAATATAGTATCTATCATAAATCCAATGGTAGTTTGGGCTCATTTATTTCCAGGTAGTTTTCAAATACTTTGGGTTTGGTAAAACTCAACTGAAACCTCCTCCCACCTGTTTGGAACTATTCATACCTTAAAGAGTAACTGAATCCTTCCACATATGGATGCTAAGTTAGCAATCGAGTTGTTGGGGTGTTGTTTTATTTTCACTTTATAATTTCTTAAGAAGTTGCAGAACTAACTTACAGCCACTGCTGCTGTTTCTCTTCCTCTCTTTTTAAGTTACTGGACAGACATGCTCCTTAAAACTAGGCAAAGCAAAACCCAGAGAAATTTGTAAAACTTGGTTTATTTAAACATGGATTCCATGAGACTCTGAATGGTTCTAAATTTGGTAAAACCTGTTCTCTCATGCTTACGGTCAGCTCTTTTTTAGAGTCATCTGGACCTGATTTTCAGAAGGAAGAACCTGAAGTTTGAAATTCAGCTGTACAATTTAATGTCAGCCCAATGCTTTGCGGAGATGTGCATGTGCAAGTGCGGTACGTGTGCGCGAGCACTTCTAAGTACCTACATGTAAGTATTGTCTTTAAATAAAAAACAAATTATACATTAAACCTAGTAATTATTCAATCAAGTTTTAAGGCTCCCACCCAATCTCCCCACACTGTGGGTTTGCACTGGAAGGAATAGTGGAAAACTATTAGGAAATGGATCTAAATGTTCCAAAACTGTTTTTGGAATTATTTTGTTTAAGGCAGCAATCTATGCAGAGAATCATTCCTTTCTGTAATTTCTTGGTCAAAACACCAATACTTTTGTTGGCCTAAGTTTTTAAAAAAAATCATTCTTTCATCGCTGCTTTCACAGGACTATGTATATATGTAGCAGTTATTCAATATACTTTAGAAAAATAAATGTTTGGAGAAATGAATGACTAATGATTTTGTCTACAAGGATGTTTGGAATTTTCTACAATTAGTACAATTTTGTATTCTCATATACAATTATGTGTTTTCATTTTTAAAAATATCTTGGGGCACCTGGGTGGCTCAGTCAGTTAAGCATCTGAATTCGACTCAGGTCATGATCTCGTGGTCTGTGAATTGGAGTCCCACATCAGGCTGTGTGCTGACAGCTCAGAGCCTGGAGCCTGCTTTGGATTCTGTGTCTCCCTCTCCCTCTGCCCCTCCCCTGCTCACACTCTATTTCTTTCTCTCAAAAGTAAATAAACATTTTAAAATTTTTTAATAAAATTCTCTTTTCTTAAAGTTTATTTTGAAAGAGAGAGAAAGCATGAGTTGGGGAGGAGCAGAGAGGGAAAGAGAATCCCAACTCAGGGCTCAAACCTACAGACCATGAGAGCATAACCTGAGCCAAAGTCAGATGCTTAACTGACAGCCACCCAGGTCTCCCTAAAAATAAAATTTTATTTTAATTTTTTTATTTTAAAACTTAAGAATATACAAAATATTTTTTAAAATTATGTTTCTAACTGCTGCAATTAATTACTTTTTTCTTAACTTTAGTCATGGAAAAATCCTTTTGTGGTCCTTGGGCATCCTGTAATCATATAATTTACTCCAAATGTTTGGCTAGCTTCCAAAATGGTCCTAAATGATTCACACCCCTGGTATTTACACCCTTGTGCTGTGCCCTTCCATAGTGAATTCAGGCTGACCCTGTGTGACCAAGAGTACAAAGTGACAGTGTGTGACAGTCGAGGTTGTGAAAGGCATTATACCTTCCATCCTGATCTCTTGAATTGCTCACTCTGGAGGAAGCTAGGCACCATCCTATAGGGACACTAAAGCATACCTTTGCAGAGGCCCTATGGAGAGGAATTGAGCCACCAGATCAGTTTGCCACCCATGTGAGGGAGTCCCCTTGGAAGCAGATTCTCAAGACCCAGTCAAGCCTTCAATGACTGTCACTCCAACCAAAATCTGGTGAGTGCATGAATAAAGGGATTCGTGAGTAATGGGTGAAAAATATATGAACCAATGAACAAATTCTGGTGCCTAATATGTGTCAGGTGCCATATTAAATGTTTTTGGATTATACTCCCTGCTTCCATGCCCATTTCCTTATATGTGTGGAGTGCTTTTGGTAGCACTTCACATGCTTTTAATCTTCCCAATAATCCATTGTACTCAGGAAGAAAGGGATCTCATGGACAAAGGGAGTTCGTTAGCACTGAGAATCTTCCTGGCATGATTTTCTTTGTAAAGTGATAATCAGCTTTCGGTTTGTAGAAAGAAACTCTGAGAACTCTCCATTAACCAATAGCTTCAACTTCCTCAGAGGACAGAGGCCTCTTGCTCTCAAAGAGCTTCATTCTCGAGAGGAAACTGATGATCACCAAAAAAGAAAAAAAAAGTAAAGAAAAAAAGAAAGAAAATTACTACAGATCAGTGGCTTCTACAGAGAGATGCAAAATAAGATCATATGTGAGAGTTGTCAGATGGCGGCTGTCGAGGACAGAGAGCCGGAGATCTGACAGAAGGGCCAAGATGAAAGGAAACCCCAGCAGAAGGAGCAGAGCACAGAGGCCACAAGGTGGGACAGAGCGCGGCGTATTGAAGAGGAGATAAAGGCCAGTGGGCAGGAGGAGAGTAGACAGGGTGCTACAAGATGAGGTCAGAGAGAGAGACCAGCCCAGTCAGGAGGCCTTTGTGCAACAGCATAAGAAATCAGAATCTTCCTCTAAAAGCAACGAGAAGCCAATGAGGATTTTTTAAACAGTTGTTTGACTTCTATTTCTAAAGGGTCTTTCCTGCTGCTCTGTGAAAAACGGGGTACCCTCTGGGGCAAAAGTAAGAGCAGGGAGTTGTTAGGAGATGGGTACGGTGGGATCAGGAGGGGTGGGGGCAGCCTGGCTGTGGAGGGGGCAACGCAGAGCGAGAGAAGTTGGTTTAGGCAAGGCGTGCTTTTGCTGATGGATGGCAGGTCGGGGTCTGTCACTGCCTGCCAAACTCTGGCTGTTTTGGCGCTGTCCCTTTTCTGGCCCGTACAAGTGCTGTTTCAATAGTCATTATCATCTTCACCTGCCTATCCCTTATTGTTTTATAAAACAACAAAAACGGGAAAAGTGAAAATGTCAGTGTTAACGATAAGAAGCACGGTCTCTTAATGGTGATATCTGAAGATCAAGATGGCAGTGTGAAAGCCACAAGTTTTAGTGTCCACTGGTTGGTCATTGAAGTCTAAAGCAGCCAACAGGGGGAACAGAGGAAAACAGAGATCGTGTGGAATAGATTACTGTATTGTTGAGAACTGTGTCTAACGGAAAAGATACACTGGAAAAAACTTTTAAAAATATCTTTAGCCTGGAAACCTTTGCATCATAGTCAGGTCTAGTGTTCAACTTTTGCCTAGTCTTGATATTCTTCATGCTTTCATGCTTTCAAATGTATACATATAGTCCTTTAGCAAATATCACATTTTATGAAAGGACTATATATATTTGAATGTAAGTCAGTATGTATTGTGGACTGCCACGTCCTGCACACTTTTCTACATGTCTTGGTTACAGAAATGAACAAATGAGGTCAACACAGTACTTGTCTTTGTAGAGCTTACAATCTAATGGGTATAAAAGTCAGTACCCAGATAATCACAATGGAAAGAGCGATCCTGGGCAATGGTCACGGTACCACGGAAACACACGGTAGAAGTACTAACTCAGAAGGTGGGTCACTTGGGGTAGGAGATAGTTCTAGAACTCCACTGGAGGAGGCCACCTCCTGGCTGAGGCCCCAACTTAGGTGGCAGAGCTCTGGACCTCCCTTGTAAGCACTGGCCACCCTGCTAAGGTGTCAGCCGGTCATTCATTCAGCAGCCACACCTCCAAGTAGCATCTTTTCTTTCTCTAACATGGCATGTGCAGAAGTCTGGTAAAAAGATAAAAAACCATATCTGTTTCAGGACTCCTGTGTGGGTCACTCGGTTAAGCATCTGCCTATGGCTCAGGTCATGATCGCACAGTTCGTGGGTTCAAACCCTGCATCAGGCTCTGTGCTGACAGCTCAGAGCCTGAGGTCTGCTTCAGATTCTGTGTCTCCCTCTCTCCCTGCCCCTCCCCCACTCATGCTCTATCTCTCTCTGTCTCTCAAAAATAAATAAAAGTTAAAAAAAATTTTAGAGCATGTCTGTTTCTTTTTTTAAAAAAAAAAAGGGGGCCTGGAAAGAAAAGTTAATTGTTAAAGGCCACTGATGGAAGTGAAGATGAAGTAAACCGGTAAAAGAAACGAATGACTTTTAGTCAGAAAAATAGATCTCTCTGATATATTGAGAAGCGGTATATTGGGGTTCACAATGGCTTTGCTCTGTGAAGCAACAGAAATTTCTCTGTGGGTTCTATGAGGAAACAAGTAAATGCAAATTGTAAAAACTAATTCAGAAAGTATCAGAAATAGTAAAAAATGTGGTCACTAAGTGAGAAAGATATATGTGTCTGAAGAAGTACATAGATGTTCACTTGTGGTTTTATTTTGTTTTGTGGGAAAAGAGTATATTATGGGGAATTCACAAATTTGGACATTTACAAAGGGTTCAGGACCTCCTCTCTGGAAACATAGAGGTCTCCATCCCCTTTGGATGGATATGAATTTTTCTCTAAAAAAGACTTATACAAATCCAACACTTGCATCTTGGATTTCTCTTAACATCTTTTAAATGAATCCACCCATTTTTGCATTGCTGTTGGCCCTTTCAAAGTTCCCCTTCCCTGCACATGATATTTCCTGAGTTAAGAAGCCAGGATTGACTCTCACCTATATTAAATATTACTTATCCAACCAATTCAGTTTATTCAAGTAATAACATATACACCCAACAGGACCTACTCTATGAATACCTCCCCAGTTCATCTTGGGTTTCACTTAAAAATTATATATTCCTTATATACAGGAGTGCTGATGCATAAGGGCACATGTACCCCAATGTTTTTAGCAGCACTTTCAACAACAGCCAAATCATGGAAAGAGCCTAAATGCCCATCAACTGATGAATGGATCAAGAAGATATGGTCTATATGTACAATGGAATACTACATGGCAATGAGAAAGAATGAAATACGGCCATTTGTAGCAACGTGGATGGAACTCAAGGGTGTTATGCTAAATGCAATAAGTCAGGCGGAGAAAGACAGATACCATATGCAAAACAAGAAAAACTTAACAGAGACTATAGGGGAGAGGGATGAGAAAAAAATAATTAAGGAGACGGCGGGAGGCAAACCATAAGAGACTCTTAAATACTGAGAACAAACCGAGGGTTGATGGGGGTGGGGAGAGGGGAAAATGAGTGATGAGCATGGAGGAGGGCACTTGTGGGGATGAGCACTCGGTGTTATATGAAAACCAACTTGACAGTAAACTATATTTTAAAAATTTCCCTTATTACTAGCCTATTAGTCAGAAAGTGAAGTGCTTTTGATAGATCTGATGGTCATGGGAACCTTCCTAGGGAGCTAGAGCCCATCTGCAAAGTAAGGAAATAGTGAGCCCACTCACCTGGGTTCAAGAGTGCAACGGGAACAAGTCCGTGCTCCGGATAGCCTTGCTTGTGTTCACAGAAGTCTAAATTTTAGTCAGTGGATTTAATACTACAAAGATCATCATACTTTCTTGTCTCTATCTCTGCAAAAGTTCTCACTATGCATTCTGTTCCTCTTTACCTCTATTTTCAACTAAGCAGTGAGTATTTGGAAAATGTCTTTCTCTATATAGCCACTTTCTAAGCTATTACATGAAAAGCTATAGAATAGGATCTTACGAGAATCTCATATTACTATTAGATCCACCAGAAAAAGGCTTTGGGGGAAAAAATCTTATACTGAGAACTCTCCTAAGGCTGAAAAATGTTTAGCGCAGTGAAGACAATAGAACTGAGATTTAAAAAAAACCATATTTTTCTCATAAATCATTTGTAAATGACTGTGTAAATGCTTCTAAAGCAACTTGAAGCTTATTGTGACTTGCTCAAGTGCCAAAGTTTTGTATAAATCTGGCTCTGTCGTACCTGATATTAGATGCACCAGACGGCCTTTACAGCAATCTCAGCCCAAGTGTCAGTTTATTGACATGCTGTGTACTAAAAAAAAAAAAAAAAAGAAAAGAAAAGAAAAGAAAAGGCTAGTAAGGCATACAGCTAAGCACTACCATGTGTTTTCCTTAAAAATCATGCTTTAGTTATCATCCCCATTTATTTTAATTTCATTTAGGTGAGGGAGGAAAATGGCCAGCAAATAAAACATCCTCTCAACAACATCAAGTGCGCACTGCCCTTTGCACCTGTGGGCACGGAACATTTGTGGTCCCCAGAACTACTGTCCCCACTTGATTTAGATTTGCTCTTTAACACCCTTCCCTTGATCCCTTGGAAAGCTGATGCTTCTCTGTAGAACTTGCTAGCTGCTTTACAGACAGTATTCCATATCTTCATTAAATTACAATTAGGTCATTTTTATCCCTTTTTTTTATTGGAGTGCAGTTAATAAAAATGAAAGAATTTGGAACAGTTTTGCGTCCACCAAAGCACCTAGCATTATTTCTCAAGTATTTTGGGTTGGGTAAAATCTCAAACTCATCTTGCCAAATGCCCTTTTCTCCATGACTTCCAAATCCATGCAAATTTGGGGAAAATTTAATCCGTATGTTTCTGATTCATTCACTCTTAACTCATCATATTGTTGTTTTCAAAAAAACAATTTTATATCCAAGAAACCCTAGGGGCATTTTTTAATATAATCTGTTTTTAGTCAAATTTTTCCCCAGTTGGAAGATGGAAGTTGTGTATTTTCAAGTATTAAGCATTGAATTTGAACTTCCTCCCACCCCCATTTTAACTTCAAATTATTCATGTAAGAGGTAAGTTCCAGTCAGAATACGGAGAATGTGAAATGCCTGCACATTTTTGCCAGCACTGCCTTGCCAGGACCTAGGCTGACTCAGCCCGAGCCTGCTGAACAAAGCCAAGTGCGCCCCTTAATCGCCCTCAGCCCTCTCAGGTCTCAGGCAAACTTCCCTCCGCTGAGTCACCGTGAAAAAAAAAAAGTTGCACTTGTGGATCTGAATCTGCCATTTTGCAAAAAGTGCAGGCTGATGCACTTCTGAACTCTTCGGGAACAATGGAGTATCACCCCTAGTAACCATTAGCTTTGAAAGGTGGGGAAGCTTTCTATCGTTCTCTGCACCTACCAAAATATTGTTTGTTTACTCTTTTATATATCATTTTCGGGTCATCAAATCACATTACAGAGGATTTCAGATTTCTGAAAAAAGACGAATATACGCAAAGATGCTGAACACATTAACAAGTAAATAACAAATACATGTTTATTCATTGGCTTCTAGTTGAAGCAATCTGGTTGGCATTTTCTCAAGGGAGTTATTTAAATTTTAAATGGAACAACATCTCATTTAGATTTCTGCAAATATGCTCGGGCACAGAAGTAATTTATATGTACATGAAACTCTTTACTGGAGCACCTGGGTACTTGACAATAATTAAAATACAAAGTAGACTTATTAACTTTCCTTTCAAACTTTCCACCCTTTGGCTTTTCACCGAGAGGGAGAGGACATTTCTACCTACAGGAGATTGTCAAGCACCTGGAGGTCCTTTGTCCTACCTCCGCAAAATGCCTGATTGTGATTTGCCCCTGAATCTTTCCACGGCATCTTTCAAAAGTTAGGCTTGATGCTTCCCTTACACACTCATTGTCTATTTTCAGAACGAGTGTTTTTTATTTCTTCAACTTTCAGTCCCTTTTATTCCAGCTGCCAGAGACCGAACATTTATTTCACTTTAATGCTAGCAATATAATTAAGGAAACAGATGATAGAGAGGATCAAAACGATGGAAGGTGCTGTACATCAGAAATTCCCCCAACCTAGATTCACCAATGGCCTGGGCATGGATAATTCCCATATTTGCGCCATTGGCCCCAGACCTTCACCCTCATCTTCACCATCACTGTCTTTGAGCACATGATTTAAAGCATTGGTTCTCCAAATGCGGTTCCAGAAATGCAAGTGCTGGGTCTGTCCCAGACCTACTGAATCAGAAACTCCTTCAATCTGTACGTTAACAAAGTCTTCAGGGGATTCCCACGCCCCCTGAAGTTTGCCCTGGCCCCAAACTCTGCCAGTTTGCTTCTTATTTCTGATTTTCTTTAACCTCACCATTCTTTTCTTTTCTTTTTTAAGTTTACTTCCTTATTTTGGGAGAGAAACAGCCTGGGGGGGGGGGGGCGGAACAGAGAATCCTACACTGGCTCTGCTCTGTCAGCACGGAGCCCAATGTGGCCCGAACTCACAAACCTTGAGATCATGATCTGAGTAGAAGCCAAGAGTCTGACACTTAACTAACTGACTGAGCCACCCAGGTGCCTCTAACCTCCCGTTTCTTACCAACAGCTTTGCAAACACCTTAGTTTGTTGTCAAAGTCTCGAAGTCCTTTTTCCTTTTCATTTTGCCTTCTTCCTCTCAGCCCATCTCAAGGTTACTGGCCCATTTTCTCACCAAGGTGTTTTTAAACACTGAATCCTTCTCATTCATTCTACATCCACAGAAACTCAAGTCCCAAGCCTTTTCCAATAAGCCAAACATTATCTTCTCCATAGCCTTTCATGCATTACAGCTATTAGAATAATTTTCCTTCTATAGTGGTTTTTATCTATCTTGCCGCTGTTCAAAAACAGAGCTATTTTATTTTGAACCCAATTCCAATTCTTTGCCTTGTACTTTGTAGCCTCCAGGGATCAGCATTTCTCTGCTGCCTCGGGCTCATGCCTCGTTTTCTAGCAAAGCAGTTCTTACTGGCTCGCTTTCACTTTCTCCATATTTTCTGTTTCTCTTGGTTGGAATGCCGTCCCTCTCCTTCTCTTTAATCTATAAACTCTTCCGATTGAGACCCCCAATTCACATTCCTTGTCTCAGGACTCCAGCTTTATCATTTAGTATTTATATTAACTCTGTGATCCCTATACTGAGTTTGCTCTAAGTCATAGGTTTCTTTCCAGGCTTTATTTCAAGTTGATACAATGTATCTACTCTCTATTTGTGTGTGTGTGTGTGTGTGTGTGTGTGTGTGTGTGTGCCTATCCCCTGTATCTTCCTAATGTCCTACTCTCTAATGACATTTCAGGCTCAAATCTGTGGTCAACTGACTAAGTAGGTCAAGTGACATACTGAAACTCTAGTTACTGGTTACAGTTACTAGTAGCCCTGGCTCGCGTTTATGGGAGGCAGGATGAAAATTACTGTCTGATTGGAGTTTGGATATACACAACTACTCACCCATGCCGACTGTTTTTTGATTCTGTGCTGTAACTCTTTAGAGGTGCTGTCCCTTATTGTGACTTTACCTTTCAAGATACGACTTATTACACAGTAAATCCGAAACAATGAAATCAGTGTGCGCTTACATGTATATGCACATATCTTCTCTTTAACATGGGCCCAAACCTAAAGGAAACTCCGTTAAGACTATAAACAGAAAAGAATTTACCTCAACTCTGATTGGTATTTCCACGGCTCCCTGAAATAAAATAGAGCCTGTTTGTTCCTAATATTTTTTTATGATTTAGCAATATCCTATAGAGTATTTTAATTTCAAAAAGGCACTGAACAACAGATGTGGTAGAGGCCGTGAAAGGGAGAAATGGGTTAGAGAAAATCAGTCGAACTAAAAATATACAGCACCAGGCTTCCAGAGCAAAGCCAGCTATAAGAGAAGGAAAAAGCATTAGTGGGAACTGGTTTCATTTCATTGGGGCACTGGGAGCAAAGGAATTTTATTTTTTTACTTCTTATGGATAATAAGATCGTGTTAACACAGCATCTTCACCTTTATCATATCATTTAAAATTATATTTGGAGTTGTATCATCAAAAGCAATCTTCAGGGTATTTTTAAAGATATTTTTTAAGTCATCTCTAAGCCAAATGTGGAGCTCGACTCACAAACTGGACATCAAGAGTCGCGTGTCATTCTGAACGAACCATTTAAGTGCCCCTCAATCTTCAGCTTCTTATTATTAAATTGGTACATGTCCAGAATTTGTTATCTCTATGACCCTAAATCTAAAGCTCTGAAAACTATTTCTAGAACTTATAGGGCGGTAGAGTATTACCTGATTTGAATCAATTTGGCCGTCAAAACCTTACATAAACCAACATAAAATTATTTTCAGTTTTTGTTTATCCCACTTGGGGTAAATTTCCATACACTTAGTTATTTAAACAAAATGTTTGAATACAGAGTAAAGTTTCAGACCCCTCAGGCGTATGATGTAATATATTAAATGGATCCTATTATCTGTTAAAAATTTTAAATTTTCTGAATTTGGAAACATATCTGGCCTGGAAGATTTAAGATCGTGCACCTGAACTCATTTTCTCCTCTGACTTTATCAGGAAGCAGTTCTAAATTATGTACTATTGTCTTGAAAATATCTATTTAATACCTTGAAGTTTCTGAATGTGTCTACTATGAAACAAATAGCTAAGTCCAAGGGAAGAACTCTGAATACAAGTTACACAAAGGGACTGAAAATACTTTACAACATGATACAATGCCAAGGGGCACAAGTTAGAATACAGGAACGTGAGGAGATTTCCACATTTTATTCCTTAGCTTCCATATGGATGTGCTGAATGAAATGTACACACACATACACCTACAATAGGGACATGTGCGTATATTGTATCAATCAAATGGTGAACTTGGCTGTCAAGTATGTGTGTCTCTCTGTCGTACTCTAGTCTCACAAGATTATAGTTCAAATAAAAGATATGTTGTTGTTGTTGTTGTAGAAGCAGCTACACACACATACAGTCTCCACATAATATACTCCACTGGCCCCCTAGTTTTTCTACTGTAATTATAGAAAACTAGGACTTTTTAATATTTTATCCAATGGTTGTCATGAAATTCATATTGGCTCCTGGTGTGTGATGCCACCTTCCTGACAGGATGCGTTTGGTGTGATGACTACGGAACTGAATAATTCTGACAGAGTATGAATTGTGCCCAAAACCCTCTGAACACGTTGGAAAGCACGGGTTCTTTGCTGTGCACTGGCCTGTGACCCCCAGAGAGCTCTTCCCTGAGTTTTTTTTGGGGGGGGTTAGAAAATCTGGCTCACTGCTGTCACAAACAGGACAAGGCTCAGGTTTCAAATAGTCGCACATTTACTGTGGGTTCCCGGTGGGGTGGGTTAGGCCAAAATCTGAAGCCAACCCTGTGTGCTATTATAAAGTTACTAGCAGGCAGGAGGACCTCTCTGCAAGACCTCACAATAGAAACAAACATGCAGGGTAGCCACCTACTAGAAGGATTATCAACGTCCTATTAATACAAGAACATTGATAATATTATTAATAGGCATGATGAGAGTCAAATTTAAAAACATTTCCATAAGAAAACTCCACACCCTGGACTCGCTAAAGACCATCTCTCCCCCTTTCCCAGAGCCGCGCTCTGATGTATGGGGGGAATGCATTACAGAATGGGATGGATAAGAGATTACGAAGGTGCCGGACCAGGAAAAGGCCTACAGAAACAAGTGAATTGCCAACTACACGTTGGAAGTAGGTGCCAATCAAAAGCCATGATGAGGTGCAGTAAGTGAAGGGCCAGTTCTGGAGCCCTGGGGCACCGAGAGAGACCGAGTTCCTGCTCTGAACGTACCCTGGCAATTCTGGGAAACATTTCACTCTCTGTGTAAAGGCCTTTATGTCAAAGCATGAGGATCACTCTCCTTCCCAATCCCGAATCAGAATTTTTATATTCCTTTGCTGCGATGTGAGGGGCCTAATGATTTCTTTCTTCGGCAGGCGGAGGCTCCTACGAGGGAAAGAAAGAACAGGCCATGCTTCAACATGAATGCCAGCAGCACCCTTTGGAGATGATCTTAGGACCTCCTAACTGAAAATCCATGTTTCTAATTTAAGTATGAGACAGTAATTACTCATACAGCCAGGGAGAATTTCAAATCCCTGCCTATTTGCCGTGCTGTCTAAAAACAATCAACTCATCTCTCAAACTTGACCAAACTACAAATGGAATGAGAACTTGGTCGTCTAATAAGGTTGTTCATCCCAGCGCTCAGCAGCTTACGTGTGGCTCACAGATGGCTTCTGTCTCATTCTGTGTAATCCAATCATCCTGCACTACTGCGTCTCACACTTAGTCTTCAGGAGTAATTGGAAAGCTCGCAGTGACAATTGTCTCTCCTTCCAGATGTCATCGATAGAAAGAGTGGCTCTCGCCACCTCTCTGACATAGGATGTGTCCATGCCGCTCCAGACCAGAGTTGCTCCGAGCAAGGTAAAGGGGAATGGCTTCTTTGCATTGGCTTTCAGTTACTGCCTCCCACGGGTGTAAGCAAATATGTTCTATAAATGGCCTCTCTGTCAGCAGACAACTTCTTTCACTTTTGGCTGGGAGCTATGCAGAAAACATTCTGCAGCAAAAGCTTGTGTCTTGTAGGAATGGCGGCAACCTCGAGACACCCATGCCCAAGAGAAAATTCTAAAGCATTCAGAGAATGGTTGTTGAGGAGAGACCCTTTGACTTCCTAGTATTAACACCTGCACTTCTGCTAGCGTTTCCTAAAATCATGACAGTTTGACCTTAATCCGTTTTTAGCAGGGGATGGCTTTCATTTTTCCAACTTCTAAAAGATGTGCAAGATTTTCAAGGAAAAGTATTGAAACATTTTAAGCTGTAGGTTTGTTAGTTTCTTTTTCCCTTGAGGCTAGTGTTAATGGTTGTGTTTTATTTCAGTATAAAAATACCCTTTAAAAAAAATCAAAGCACCTAAAACAAGGAAATATGCAAAGCCTCAAAGCAGCTGTGTAAATTCACACAGGCTTTGGGTCTGTAAAGACCTAGCCTTAAGGGAATGATACTCTGGAAAGTCAGAGTTTTACTTAAAAATTAAATTATATTCTATGAATTAGTGTTACATTTGTTTTAGCAAAATATCAGTGCGGTGTGCGTTTCCTCAAGCTTGTTCTGCTCCCTGCCATCATCACAACATACATCATCAGTTAGAAATGTTAAGTATGGCAACAGCTAAGAAAAATTTTCTAGGTCAGTGAAAATATTATTTCAGGGAAAATATTTTTTTAATCTTATTTTTAAGAGCATTTTAAACTATTCATAATTTATATATAGTTTGGGGATTGAACAAGCAATAATAACTTTTACTGGAAAGAAAAAATTCAAAGGTAATATCCTTTTCCTTAAGTAGCTTACATAAAGAATGAGGACTCTATATTTAGTTTGGGCTTACACACACACACACACACACACACACACATACACACACACACACACACTCCTTCCAGGGGAAATATTCTGGTAATTGCTATAGGTCTTCCTTTTTTATAATCCCAGAGCTTTATGTGTTAGAATCACAGCTATAGACCATTAGGCCAACAGTGAACACATTCAAAATAGGTGAGTTGTTGAAAATCTGGTCTCATGATACATGCCTGTAAGTTATGAGTTAACTTTCCTTAAGTCCTTGTACATTGTCAATATCATCATCACAGGAACTATTCAAATGCTCATAAATTAATACTAATAGCAAAAGTGACCTTTATCCACAG
The DNA here is from genome assembly GCF_006229205.1 of Suricata suricatta. Classification (NCBI taxonomy): domain Eukaryota; kingdom Metazoa; phylum Chordata; class Mammalia; order Carnivora; family Herpestidae; genus Suricata; species Suricata suricatta. The sequence goes on along the minus strand of NC_043706.1, from coordinate 112,177,368 downwards.
AGAATTCCAAGACTTAACAAACATTTATTGAGTGTACGCAGTGTGCCAGGCATTGGGCTAATTAAATCCCCCCTGTCTCTATACTTTAAATGAAAGAAAAGCTGACTCAGGGGAAAGAGTCATGGCCAAAGCCCATTTAATTAATTTGCTGTCTGGGGAACTAGCAAAGGAACTGGGAAGAAAGCCCAGGTATGAGGACTGCTAAATTGTTATTCCAAATACAATGTATTGTTGTTATTCAGAACTCGGGTAGGATACACATTTCATAACTACATTGAACCAAGGTAAAGCTACAGTTGTAAAACAAACACTGAATTTAAAAATCTCAGAGCCACACCACATTCCTGCGTGTGGTTATTGACGTGAACTAGAGAATTTCTTCCATGCAGACACTTTCAGAGGCAACCACGATCTGAAGTCTGGAGTGTGCTCCTTGACACCACAGGTGAGAGAGATGTATCTCATGATTGCTCTGGAATTGCCCAGAACACTAAGAAAAGTAAGTTTTCATGTGGGAAGTAATAGGTCAAGGAATTATCTGTTGAGCACGTACAGTGCTTAATGCTAGGAGTTTTACGCGTGTTCTGAATTTTAAAAAACCCTATGAGATTTTACCTATATTTTATAGATGAGTCAAACCAAACACAGAGTAATTGGCCAATGTCATAGACTTGCCAGTGAGAAACTGGAAAAGAAACCCTAGTGTCTCTCACCCTGGGGTCTACATGTTTTACAAATAGACTATGGGGTTCATACTGAAGTGAAATTTTGATATTATTTTTATGGCTCTTCACTCATCATTACTCACCAAAAACTAAGCAATGGCTTTGTGGCTAGAGAATTTAACATGCTTAAATCCATGCCTCGCTCCATGAAAGTCTAGAGAAAAGGGAACCTCTATAAATAAGTATGCTACAAACAATGTGATCAGACCTGTAAGACATACACACAATGCTCTGGATGCAGAAGAAATAAGGAAGGATTGATTCTGTTCTACAGTAGGAGATGGAGTGGTAATATGGTATATGAGCTAGACCTTGATGAATATACATATATTTGCTCTGCAGTGAAAGGTAAAGCTCTTCTAGTTAATGGGAGCATTCTGCTTTGCAAAATCACATAAGGGTCTCCAGTTTTCGTAGAATAAACAGAGAAAGTTATTATGAAAGGACTAGACCCAGAATTCACATAGGGGAATTCTATAACTCCAAAGATCATATATTTCTAATGCTACTTAAATTATTTCTGAGTAGAGAAAAAAAAGAAAAGCCACAGATATTTTTATGAAACAAGAATTACATTGTCATCTAAACCTTATAAAGATAGTAAAAGAAATAAACTACAGCTCAATCTTACTTATGAAAATAAAAGTGAAAAGTGAAATAACATACATTAAGACCAAATAGTATTTATTACAAAAATGTGAGGGTGGTTCAATATTGGGTGATCTACTTACATAATTTATCTTGTTTATAAATCTAAGTAGGAAATTGTAGAATCATCTTCATAGATGCTGAAATGGCCTGTGACAAAAGTTAACAACCATTCCTGATTCAAACATTGAATAAAATAGGAACTGATTATTTCCTCTTTAGTGATAATATATTCCTATAACAACATACACACAAACACAAATACTGCATTCCTAAAACCAGTATATTTCTTTAAAATTTTTTAAACATTTATTCATTTTTGAAAGACAGAGAGACAGAGCATGAGTAGAAGAGGGACAGAGAGATAGAAAGAGAGACACAGAATCTGAAGCAAGCCCAAACTCATGGACCGGAAGATCATGACCTGAGCTGATGAACGCTTAACTGACTGAGCCACCCAGGTGCACCAAACCAGTACATTTCTTGGTGGAGAATGCTAGAAGCATTCACAATAGGGCCATGAACAAGGCAATAATACTCACTGACTCCACTATTATTTGAAAATAAATTAGAGGTAATAGACAATGCAATGAGACTACAATAAATAATGGAGCTGTAAGAATTGGAGTAGAAGTGAAACTATACTTACAGATGATATTATAGTGCATTTGGGCAATCCAAGAGAATTGAAAAAGAACACTAACATAATTTTAAAAAAGATTTTATAAAATGATAGAATGTTAAATTCAAAACAAAACCCAGAAATCTTTATGTATATAAACAGTTAATATATAGCAGTTAGATGATACCACAAGATAAATCTGTGGTTACATTAGTAGCAAAAGCAGGATTATTTTAAGAATAAACTTAACAGGGGCACCTGGGTGGCTCAGTTGGTTAAGGGTCCGGCTTCTGCTTAGGTCATGATCTCACAGTTCGTGGGTTCGAGCCCCGCATAGGGCTCTGTGCTGACAGCTAGCTCAGAGCCTGGAGCCTACTTCAGATTCTGTGTCTCCCTCTCTCTCTGACCCTCCCCTCCTCCTGCTGTCTCTGTCTCTCAAAAATAAATTTAAATTAAAAAAAAAAAAGAATAAACTTAACAGAGGACAGTTGAGTGGCTCAGTTGGTTAAGCATCCAATGTCAGCTCAGGTCATGATCTCACGGTTCGTGTCGGGCTCTGTGCTGACAGCTCGAAGCCTGGAGCCTGCTTTGGATACTGTGTCTCCCCCTCTCTCTGCTTCTCCCCCATTCATGCTCTCTCTCTCTCTCTCTCTCTCTCAAAAATAAAATAAACATTATTTAAAAAAACAATAACAGGAAGTGTGTAAAATGTGTATGAGGAAAAATTAAAATACTTTTGAAAGATACAAAAGTAAATTTTGAATGAATATGGAAATTTTTTTGTTTTGTTTTTTGGAGAGCAGGAGTAAACATTATAAAGCCATCATTTATTCCCATATTAATCATAGATTTAATATATCCCAATAAAAATAACATACAGTTGTTTTATAGAGCTATTTAAGACTTTGAAGTTTATTTGGAAATAAACATAAACATAAAACATAGTTATGAGACAAATAACAATGGGGGGCTATATTAAAATGTACTATAAAGCTCCTATAATTAAAACAGTGTGATATTTATCTGTGAATAGACAGAAAGACAGGGAAATCTATGGAAGAGACTAGAAAGCTCACAAATAGACAAAAATGCCTATAGAAATATAGTAATAAAAAAGGCAAGTGTCTCACTGGCATTTCAGGTTGTGACAGGAAGCAAGGACGTACAAAGAAAATGATGACAATACATAAAAAGAACTAAGGAGGTATAATGTAGGTGCTCAAATTGGTCACATTTGGGACAAATTTAACATCAATAAGAATCAAGAATCCTGATTATTAATGTGTTATAATACATGGAAAATAAAAAAAATACTACAAGTTACCAAAAATAGATGAATAAATAATATATACCTAAATTCAAGGCAAGAAGGAAGATCTCTATGAAAGAATGTGTACTAATAGGTAGAAGAAAAAATAAAATGAGAAAATTACTGTTTTCCAACACCGATGTAAATAATTGATTGAGACAAAGTATATCACTGGGTGCTAGCGCCCATAAGTAAAAAGTTTTAGGGGAACAGAACATTCACATAATCTCAAGTGTCACTCCACAGATTACTTATTAGTTACAAAGGATAAAGACGACAAGGATGGAGAGATCAGCAGGCATCATCTTTACCAAGTGATCAAACTGATGAGACAAAAATGATGTCATGTGTCTACTCATGAGATACAATGGGAAATACACAATATTACCTAGGTGGAGTTCTTCCCCAAAGATTCTAATCAGAAGGAAACCATCAGACCAATCTAGTATATGCCACTGAAGAGGCATGACAACTGAATGTAATGTGAAAATTTGTTTATTCATTTTTAAATGTTTATTTATTTTGAGAGAGAGAATGCATGTACATGCATATGCAAGCAGGAAAGGGGAAGACATTGAGGGAGAGGGAGGGGTGGGAGAGAGAGAGAGAGAGAAAGAATCCTAAGCAGACTCCATGCTTCTCATGAAGCTGGACATGAGACTTGATCTTTTTTTTTTCTAATTTTTTAATGTTTATTTTTGAGAGAGATAAAGAGAGAGAACACACTTGCGCATGACTAGGGGACGGGCAGAGAGAGGGAGGCAAATCTGAAACAGGCTCCAGGCTTTGAGCTGTCAGGACAGAGCCTGATGTGGGGCTCAAACTCACAAACCGTGAGCTGAAGTCGGATGCTTGATGAACAGATGACCCATGAGACTTGATCTTATGATCATGAGATCATAACCTGAGCTGAAATCAAGAATCAGACACTTAACCGACTGAGCCACCCAGGCGTCCCTGTTAATGTGAAAATGTAATTAATTCTAGGTTTTGAGGACAGTTGGAGAAATTTGAATATGAATTCTATATAAATAATATTGTGTGTCCATTAAAATTTCTTGGGTATGTTAATAGTTTTGTAATTATATAGAAAATGTCCTTGCTCTTTTGAGAGTTCTGGTAAAAAACACCTAAATTCATTGACAATTTTGGTTTCACGTTCTGCCCTTGAGAAATATGTTACAATTTTCATATTGCCTCTTAATAATTTACCTGCTTGACTATTTTTTGAGTGTACAAAAGCTGTAGTTAATTTTAAGCCATTGGAAAGTGGGAAAATATGAATATTAACATAAAAAGATCAATTTTGAAAATATACATTTTGTGTAAAATACAAAATACTCTGGTAGAATGTAGTGTGAGATATGTGTGCTTAGATTAAGCTTCATCTATACTCCAGTAGCTGTTGGTTAGCATCTGAAGTATCCCTATCAGGAATCTACAGCTGAAAAGATTCTCAAACAGTTTAAAAGCTATTAGTGAAAACTATACTAGAGTCTTTGTCAATGAGCATGTAAAAGAAGTTATAGTTTTTTACTGATGGAATGAGTATTGTTCAAAATAGGCAACATTGAACAGGCCTCACTATCCCTATGGGAATGAGATATCAGAATCTGGGAAACTTAGCCACCTAAATACCATCACAGGAGGCCCCGAGATTTAGAGCCCATATTCTTGTGTTGTCCCCGCCTCACAACTCTGTCCCCAGCCTGCCGCACCCTCAACACACACACACACACACACACACACACACACACACACACACACACAGACACTTTATGAAGAAATCGGTCAACTGATCTGGCCAAGATGGCGGATCCAGCCTTCAGGATATCATTGTGAAATCCTCAGAATTAACCTGGCAAACACAAAGTATTTGTCAAAGATCTGAGAGACAGAGTGAGAACTCCCTAAGCTTTCAAAAACAGGTTGTATCAATATTTTGGTGTTTGTCTGCTAATGAATTTTTGTATATTTGGCGTGATGCTAAGAATGCCTTGCTATGATTACAGCATACGACATAGAAACCTGGTCTTTTCTTTTTCATTAGAAATTTATAAAATACAGAAAAAGTAGAAGGAAATGCCATGATTTTAGCATCTAAAGACAAACACTCTTAAGACATTTAGATACTGAATTAAGGTTCTGGGAGAGAAATGGAGAGCCCCCACTTACATCTAATCCTTGGAAGGTATAGGCATTGACAAAAAGAACCTGACAGCTCAGGGTAGCAGTTTAATTTAGATTTGGGAGAATAATGGATTATGGTGATGTTCACTTTTTTTATGCTTCATGTTTGTATGCTTTCTAAAATTGTCTCAATGACTCTCAAGTTTACAATAATATTTGTGTATATTTTTATCTTTTGCACTGATTATTTTGGGGACTTAATTAATGAAGAATGTGTATTGTTTTAACAAGAGATGAAATTTAGAAAGTCGAAGAGGCAATTGGAGTCCTAGAGTATTTTAGATCCTTTCGAATGTTAGAGATTGGATAAGAAATAGTGGAGACGTGAACTGACCAAAAACTCTAAACCAATTCCTGAAAACAAGAAAATTTGTTTCCTCTTCTCCCCCCACCAGAACTACCCCCATCCTCAGAACCTATGCTATCATATTAATTTTAATAGAGACTGTATCTGAACTTGTTTTCCACATGTTTGTCTTACTAATAGTTTAACAGGAGCAAATATGCCAGAAGCCTTCTCTTTCTAAGTATTCTGGGTACTGGCCCTTACCTCAACCCTATTTGTGGGATGCCATTTACACAGGTCACCACACTTTATGTGAGGTGAATTCTATCATTGGACATCTCTGGTGCTTTAGAAAGGTTCATTTGACTGAAAGACAGCCATCCACGGTCCAGTCGGCTATCAGCCCCTGATAATAGTGCTCTATCCACCCTGGAGACCATATACCAGGCAATGATTGGTTTATCTAATCAAGTTCTCTTTTTGAATGTAAGAGAGTTCATTAATTGGAAGAAGAAACAAAGAAAGAAACAGAGACCAGAAGAGGTTAGTCCTCACATGGAAGATTGTCGAAGTGTTGTTGGGTCTCCAGTGCCACCATGTACAGAGTTGTGGCCCCTGAATGGTAGCTAAACAGCTGCTGAGTCCATTTTCTTAATTGATTCCAACATTGTTCCAATAATCATCATTAAGACAGTGAGCTTTTCTGTTCCCTTCAACTAGAGAAACAGCCTAATGGACATACTGAAATTTGAGATATAAGTTAGAGTACTAATCCTGCAAATAATTTTTATAGCTTGTAGCATCTGCCACAGCTGCAGATATGATGACTAGGTTGATGGTTTCCTTAGTTCTTCTAAAGAGGATAAGGATACTCTCTTCCCCATAGGATTTTAAGTGCTAATAGTTAGACTTGGAATAATCCGTTAAGATTAGTGATTCTTAACCTGGGATCCATGCATAGACTTCAGCAGTTCTGTGAAAGCCCTGAAATTGCACATGATGCTTTGTGTATTTGTGAGCATATCTATTTTTATGCATAGTCCATACTTTGCATTAGACATTCAACAAAATAATGAGCCCCTAAGGGTTAAAAACACCGTTGCTTTATTCTACACATAAAAACATTACTCAGAGTAACTTGCCTGCGATCATACAAGCTGTGATAGCTAGAAACTAGGTCTCTCTCTTTCATTACAAATTTATAAAGTACAGGGGAAAAAAGGCGGGAGAAATCACCAATGATTTCACCAAGTGAAGATAGACACCTTTAAGACTTTTCTATTTTTGGGGCGCCTGGGTGGCTCAGTCAGTTAAGTGTCTGGCTTTGGCTCAGGTCATGATCTTATGGTTCGTGGGTTCGAGCCCCGCTTTGGGCTCTGTGCTGACAGCTGTCTTCAGATTCTGTGTCCCCCCTCTCTCTGACCCTCCCCTACTCGTGCTGTCTCTCTCTCAAAAAAAAAAAACATTAAAAAAATGACTTCTCTATTTTCTACCAGAATTTAGGTTCAAATCACCCTTTTGAAAACTGTATATTGATTTACTGCTTCCTATTAGACTTGTACTAAATTGTATTCACATCAGCAGTCTAGAACAATGTCTTTTAAATTCACCAGAACAGGTAATTTTTCTAAATGTATGCATATACACACACACAAATGTGTGTGTGTGTGTGTGTGTATGTGTGTGTGTGTGTGTAGCCTATAGGAGAACAATGGTGTCTTACTGTTGTTTCAGTGTTCATTTCTTTATTATCCACAAAGTAAAAGATTATATTTGTTCATTCGAGCTGGAAATCTGTCTCTCATCCGTCTTGCCCATTTTGCTCAATAATCCAGTTTTCCTAGGTGTCCATCCAATTCCCATTTAAACATTCTACCTGAGGAGAAAACTATAGGAGAAACCTACATTCTGTTTATCATGTGGACCTGTTTCTGTGTCCTCAGTAGATCTTTGCATTGCAATCGCCTAAGAGGTTTGTTAAAATGAAGATACCCGGGCTTTGCCCAATATCTACAGAATCCTAGTATCTAGGTATGGAGTATGAGAATTTTGCACTTTTCACATACAACACTTGGTATTTCTTAATAATAATAAAATTTGAGAAGCCCTTTAAGGGCATGTGGGCTGATGCTTTCTATGAAGAGTATGGACCATTATGATTCTCACTATCAGCCCTATATCATTGTGAATCCTGGGTTATCTCTCTTCTGAGGTCATTTTGCCTTCATCATCAGAACTGCAAAGTTTACTTTCTGACCTGGAGTTAATAACCTTGATAGAAAATTGCAACTTTTCCATTGATGAGCTTTGTGTATATTTCTCCCAACCTCTGTTTCTTCATTTGAAAAGAGGTGAGTGTAATCCTAGCTCAATCTTTGTGCTTATTTTGAAGTATGGGATAATCTAGACAGGTATACTTTAAATAGTTGTGTACATATTGGATATATTTACTTGTTCTAATTGTTTAGCATGTGATAGTTTTGTTTGGCTCACTTCCTCTACATCCCAGGAAGTCTGAAATAAGTTTGGGCACAATGTCAACACTCAATAACTACCTGGCGATTGATTATTATCTTACTGTTCAGCAAAGATCACTTTTATCCGAGGTGGTGTTCCACGTGGCCTGGGCTCTGCTCAGTCATAATGTATACTCCTTACCACAGGTGCAGGCTGAAATCAGTCATGCTTCTCTCAATTCTAAAACTGCAATGAGTGAGTCAACTCATGTTCACTGAAAGTCCATGGGTGCCACGAAGCAGGCCAGCCACTGTGAATACCTTAGTGATCATAAAGGATATAGCCCAATCCTCCTCTAGATAAAATGGGGTATCACAGAACAGTTAGACCCCATGTCTTTTAGCCAATTGATTGAAGAAATACCACAAAATATGTGGAAGTCATTTCTCTGGGGGTGTTATGAAATGATACAAGAAAAATTCAAAGACAAATGAAAACAAGGATGAAAAGTAGCAGTTGACTCCAGGAGAATGAAATGAATATGAACTTTTCCTTTTTGAATTATGCCCAGAGTTAAAAGGTGGAAGAGGCCAAAAGTATCCTCCAGACTGAGAAGCCACTCCGAGACTGCCAAATGAAGCTAGCCACTCCATACCATATACGCAGAGTTTTATTCATGATAACTTACTGACAGTGGGGATCAGGTGAATAATGATCCAGGTGCTATGCAGCTATTCTCCACCAAATCCAGACCTTAGCCCACAGATTTTATAGAGAAGAGAGTAATTATCTACAGTGGGCAGATCCAACAAGCCTTCCCACATTCTGGTCAGAGCATACATTAACTTCCAAGGAGCCTGGAACACATAGGCCCAAGGGGGGGTCATTGGGTGGGCATGCACAAGATGCAGGACCAAAGATGGAGTCAGTATAGTCAGCACTTTTACATCCAGTCAAACCAGTTTGGAAACTGGAAGGAAGGCTGAGTGAGCTACGCAGCCAGAGCACTCAGTCTCCACTGAAGGTCTGAGGTCTCAGAGACACAGTGGGCATATAGTAGTTCTGGTTTGGGGCACTCTGAAGCCTCAAGCAAAAAGAATTTTATTCCTTCTTAGAGAATGTAGTCATTCCTTAATTTCAGTTCATTAAAAAGGGCTTTGTTGTTTAGGACAGTAGAAGGAAAGCTGACATCACAGTACTTTTCATCAAAAAAGAGGACTATAAAGATCACTTTTAACAGACGGTTTTTTAAAAGCAACTTAAGTATTTACCATATCCTAAATTTGCACATTTTGCAGACTTGTGCAGATATATTCTACTCTCAAAATAGTTCTGCAATTATGCACAAATAAAACAACATGAGAGCTTTTTAATAAAGAAATTGCATTTATAATGATCTTGTATTTGCATATGATAAACCTCTAATCATTATGACACCGGCAAATAGTAAGAATATAGCTTTAACATCATCAAATATCCAGTAAAGTTCAAATAGCCAAATGTCGTATTTTTTTCCACACTCTATTTGGTTCAGGATCCAAATATGTTTTTAAAGAGTAATAAAATTTTTGGCAGTTACTAAATTTCTAGACTTCTACAAATTCTGCTGCTTATATATTGGATTTTCCTAAAGTGCAATAATAATTACATCATAATAAAGTTATATATTCAGTCATTTGGGTAGCATTAAGTGTCTTTCCTTTGGTAATTGAATACATTTTTTTCTTCTATCTCTGTCACTAAATAAAAGAATGACCTTGGGCCATTCACTTAACCTAGTTAAGAATCAGTTTTCAGGTCACATGGGTGCTCAGTTGGTCAAGCATCCAACTCTTGATTTTGGCTCATGATCTCACGGTTCGTGAGATCAACTCCCACATCAGGCTCCAAACTAAGCATGGGGCCTGCTTGAGATTCTCTCTCTCTCCTCTTCTCTTTCTCCACCTCTCCCACTTGCTCTCTCTCTCACTCTCTTCTAAAATAAATAAACTTTAAAAAAGGAATCAGTTTCTGTAAGTTTAAAAAGAAAGTGTTGAACTGGAATTGATTATTCAACATTCTTTAATCAAGGGCCTACTAGGTCGGAGGCTGGACAGCACAAGTCAAAGAAGAGCTCTAACATTCAGCATCTCTGAACCAGAGCCCTGCCACATCCAGGCCCCTCGAGCTGGGGTAACACTAACATCTCTTTTCCTCAGTTTCCAAATCTGTGAAATGGAAATGATAGTTACCCATACCCAGAAATTCTTTTATGTATGCATACCTGGTAGGGTGTGGGGAAGGATGGATAAAATGAGAACATATGGGGTTACACTGCTTGACACTTAGTTATTACCCAATAAATAGTAAATATCGACTATCAACTGCTTAGGACACGGTTGAGAGGGTAAGTATGGAAGGAAAGGGAATGGCAATGGTTAGTAGCCATGAGCCACACTTGGCCCCAGGGCACTTGAAAGGCGGCCAAATTGAGATGTGTTGTGTGTGCTTTGGGTTTCTATGACACAGTACGAACAAAAACCATAAAACACCTCATTAATAATTTTTAACCTTTAGTACATGTTGAAATTATAGTATGTTGGATATATTGGGTTAAAGAAAATATGTTATTAAAATAGCCCTCTGTACACTCTTCAAGAACAGACATCTCTGTATTACAGCCATCTGTTTACTGATCATTCTTGCCTGTAGGTCAGTGGTCCTCAAAGTGTGGTCATAGAAACAGATGGCCCAGCATCCCCTGGGAACTTGTCAGAAACACAGATTTCTGGGTCCCACCACTGCATCAGATACTCTGGAGCTGGAACCCAGAAATCTGTGTGTTGACAGGCCCTCAATGTGAGTCTGTAACTTATGCATTTGAGAAACATTGCTAGACTGCATTTCTATGTCTGGGACCACATCCAATTCACCCTGCATTACCACTCAGCCCAGTGACTATTTGTCAAATGGAAAAATGGATGAATGAATCCTGACGACTGTGGGGCCATCGGAGGATATCCAACAGGGGAATGTCATGGCCTGATTACCTCTTAGAAAGTTACTTTGTGAGCTGTGCAGAGTGAAGATTATAGAAAGAAGTTACTAAAGGCAACTGAATTTGTTCATAGGAAAATTATTATTTGAAAATCTAAATATATTATGCAGGTAGAGAGAAGGTAATTATTTTCAAAAATTATGCCTTGCTTTTCAAAATAGTTCTTTCAAAAGAACTTTAAAATGTGTAATTCTATTTATATGTAGTGTTTTGTAAATTTTGGGGGGATAGTAGATATACCTATATGTAAAATTTGTCAGTAAATATGTTCTCCCACAAATTATGATTTCATTTTTAAGAGATAGTTCCAAGTGTCTTACACATATTAGTATTTGCAGGTTTTCTAAGTATGTATTACAATCCCCTGTTTGGATGATAAAGGTCAAATTTTATAGCAAGTGAATAGATTTAAAATTATTTAGGGGTGCCTAGATGGTTCAGTCAGTTAAGCGTTGAGTTCTGCCCTGGTCATTATCTCGTGGTTCATGAGTTCGAGCCCTGAGTCGGGCTCTGTGCTGACAGTTTGGACCCTGGAGCCTGCTGTGGCTTCTGTGTCTCGCTCTCTCCCTCTGTCCCTTCTTCACTCATGTTCTCTCTCTCTCTCTCTGTCTCTCTCTCTCTCTCTCTCCCCAAAATAAATAACCATTAAAAAAATAAACTAGGGGCTCCTGGGTGGCTCAGTCGGTTAAGTGTCTGGCTTCGGCTCAGGTCATGATCTCAGTCCATGGGTTCGAGCCTGGTGTCAGGCTCTGTGCTGACAGCTAGCTCAGAGCCTGGAGCCTGCTTCAGATTCTGTGTCTCCCTCTCTCTCTGACCCTCCCCTGCTCGCACTATCTCTCTCTGTCTCTCAAAAATAAATTAAAAACATTAAAAAAATTTTTAAATAAACTAACATAATAAAAATTGTTTAAATTTTAACATTAACATAGAAATAACAGTAATTTTGTGTTTGACTGTATATTAACATAGGGACAATATATTATTTATTTTGGTTTGAATTGAAATAAGGCAATCATCTCAAAACATTTCTGCTAGAGGCTATTAATGCTCAAATTAAAAGGAAAAAATGATATTAATATATAGAATAAAGAATAAAGCAAACCCAATGACACACGACCCTTGAGAAAATTATAAGGCTGAAGAAGCATCCATGTAGTTCCCTACCATGTCAGCAGATTCTTACCTCAACATTTGGGAAAGAATCCCACCAACTTAAATGTGGACACAGTATTTGGACCCTAAACTCAGGTAAAGCTTTTACGTGTTCTCATAACCTTTAAATAATCTTCTCTCCAAATGAGGTCTTTTTACTACTTCCATATTGATTCTACCACTTAGAAGACACTATTAGTTACCTACATTGTAGCAGACCTCACTCTCCTTTTTCCTTCTTTGCTAGTATTTGCTAATAATTTTTATTTTATTACAACAGTAAATGTCAGTCCCCAAAAGCAAAGTCCCGGTGGTCTAAACCTACCATGGTAAACCCTTTTACTCTCTGCCTGTGATCGTTCAGGAAGTGAGCACATGACCCCAAGTGGTGGCCAGTAAGATATAATGGGACTTCTGATGGGGGGTTCTTGAAAATATTTTTATTCTCTAATAAAAGAAAGAGAGCTATGAGAAGAAGTCTCATCTTTTTCATTATTCCCTTATAAAGGATTGTGTCAGCCTTCATGAAATCACAAGGCTGTGAAGGTCTTAAAGAAAGATTGAGGTGCTAAGGGTACAAACTTGCAGCTAGTAGGGAGTCCCAGAACTCTAATGTGCAGTATAGAGAATATAGACAACGATATTGTATTATAGTCATCAAACTTGCTGACAGACTAGATCTTAAATGTTCCAACCACAAAAAAGAAACGATAATTCTGTGACATGATGAAATACCAGCTATTGCTGCAATGGCACTTATGGTACAATACACAAATGTATCAAATCAACATGTTGCCCACCTTAAATTTATAAATGCATCAAATATATTTCAGTTAAAAATAATAAAATCCAAAAATAAATGAATAAATAAAAGAATGGGGATAGGAGGAGATTAAGGGCTATGGTGGGGGGGATTAGGCAACAAGAAGTGGGAAGCACTGAAGGGAAAAAGGGGAGGAGAATAATAGGCAGAGGGAGAAGAGACTTGGGCTAAGGGGAGTCTACAAGGAAAGAGTAGGGATTGGCTAGGCATGGCATGAGTGTGGGCAGGTGGGGGGCATGGGACCCTAAAGGTGCTAGAACCCTTTAGTACTGATTTCCTATGGTTCCCTTAGGCCAGATGATCCACCCATTTTTAAGTAGTTGAAAGAAGTAAGTTCTTGGTAAATCTGTAAAGTTGGTCCAGTTAGCGAATTGGTTGTGGTGTGCTCAGTGCTAACTCTCTTCTCTTCTTGCCTCTAGCAGAGGATTCCTCTGTACCCAGGCCAATTAAAAGATTTGGTAGATTTGGTGAATTGGTCATTCAGAGAAAATGAATAATGCTCAAGTGTTGTAAGTGTTGACCAAACAAGAAGACTTCTAAAAGACTCCAAAGGGGAAAGAATAAACTGGAAATTTTCCATGTGAAATGTTGACATTTTTATTATATTCACAAGAATATATTTCAAAAGATTAATAGTGAGGTTCAGACATTTTCAATTGTTTATTGGTTTTTTTAAATGTTTATTCATGTGAACTGCCTATTTATATACTTTGTCCATTTTTCTCTTGGTTTGTCTTCTTTTAAATTTGTATGTGTTTATGTATTGTGAATATCAATCCTTTGCTTGTAATATATATTGCAAATATTTTCTCCCATTTTATTTCTTGGCATTTAAGTCTTTAATCCATTTCAAGTTTATTTTGGTGTCTAGTACAAGACTAGAATCTAATGGGATTTTTCTGTCTAGAAGTTAGACAATTTTCACAACACTGTTGAATAGTCCATCTGGTCCCCATTAATCTGCAATGCTTCCTTAGTAAGACTCATATGTGGTAGAGGCCATTTCAGGACCATCTATGGTGCTTTAGTCAATTGCTCTGTAAATTCTTGTACACAGGTTCAATTATTCTTGTGCTATTATGTACTTTTTTGTTCACACTTTTCAAATTTTCTTAGCTGTGCTCATATTTTGACTATTATGAGAGCTAAGATTTAAAATCATTTTGTCAGGGGCTCCTGGGTGGCTCAATTGGTTAAGCCTCTGACTTCAGCTCATGGGTTGTACGTCTGAGCCCCATGTGGGGCTCTGGGCTGAAAGCTCAGAACCTCAAGCCTGCTTCTCATTCTGTCTCCCTCTCTCTGCCTCTGCCCTGCTCTTTCTCTCTCTCTTAAAACTAAAGATTAAAAGCTAAAAAAATAATAAAATCATTTTGTCAAATGAAACTATGAATGTTAGCATGTAGGAAGTATGTTATGGTAGACGGAATGTGAGTGCTATGGATTTTTTTGTACTGCATTAATCCTTGGGGCAAATGTGGACCATGCTAGCTTTTCCAGTTTGGAAAACTTTCATTGTGGGCTTTGAAGTCCTTTCCACCCCACAGATCTCCAAGCAAAACAAAGGTAGCCAACACTATCTAGCGGCCATTCATCATCTTTTGTTTGTCAAACTCGTTACCGACAACTGTGTGAAAAAGCCCAGGTTCCTGGAGCTCACGCCTGTGTTCTCCGCAGGTTGTTTTGCAGAATCTCCTTATATGTGTCATTCTCTTCTACACTGTGTACTACGCAGTTCTGGGTATGTGTTGCATGATGCTCAAGTAAGTAGCACGTTGCCTTCAGACAGAATTAAAGAGCTGACATTGAATATGAAAGGAGTTTATATATAATTCTTGATATGTCTTTATGGAATAGAGGATGCAATTAAATATGGTATGCTTTTACGCCATTCTTAAGCAAAAACAAGCAAATGTGCCATCTTCGAAAATGATCAAAGCAACAATCAGGAAATGATGTGGATAGATGGGGCCAGACAGGACTGTTCCCCTTACTTCTTTGGAAGATGGTCATGGAAAGAAAATGAAGCTCCCTGGGCCAGTATTGAATCAAAGCAGATTTGAATTAGAAGGGAATTTAGAGATCATCTACATCAAATTTAAATATTTTTTGATATATACTGAAATATCTCTTGGACTCAAGTCAGGAGACCTAAATCCTGCCCCAAGTTCTTATTAACTTTCTGAAACATCTTAACTACGCCATAGAGCTTCTCTTAATTTAATTGTCTTCATTTGTCAAATGGAAGTAACTGATTAAAGGAGGACTATTATGAGGACAAAGTAAAACGTGTATTTTTAATGACATTTCTAGGTAAACAGGAGGCAATTTTTTCAGATAAGTTTTTTAGTCTCGCTGTGGTTTAATTTTGTCTCTACAAATTTAAGTTGCCAATACATTGATTGCCTTGAAATACATTATGTAGATTTACAAATAATTTTCTAAGAAGCTGAGCGTTTATATAATTTAATTTTATTGTGCAAGCAAGGAGTTAGGACCCTTTGATTTCAATATGCAAATGAGTACCCAGAAATAATTATACTCACTTTTGCAATGGGAATAATGCTATTCAGGATGCTTGCAGACAAACCCATTGAGGAAAGATCTGCTGCTCATACAGGGTCTCAGCAAGACGGTGAGGCCAGGCCTGGAGCAGGCAAGAGCTGAGAATCTTGAGGGCTCTCTAAGCCTGATTTCAAGGATTTGCAGTTAATGTGAGTCAGAGGAGAGGAATTTTAAGTTCTTGGGCCTTAAAGCTCCAGGAGACTGCTAACTGATGGACCAGCTGCACACTGCTACAAACAGGCACAGTAGAGGGGGTATATTTATAGACTCCAATTTTACAATGGGAAGAGACCTCAGAGATTAACCTTTTCAATTTACAGATGAAACACCAAGGCTCAGCTCCAAACGGAACTGTCTTGCCCAGATTCACAGTTTCACAACACCATCAGGATTAGAACCAGGGTCTTGTTTGTTTCCAGGCCTATCCTTTTAACACAGAATTTGGTTCTCCTCCCCTATTCGATGTCAAAGACCTCCAAGATTATAGCAAAGACCTAAAATACAATGAAGTCCACTTGGTGGGCTAAGTGGACTTAACTGGACAAATAAGACAGTGTGGATAGAAAGATTATTTGGTTGTTATACAGGTCAGCCAGCGTCTAAATGTCCCACAGCATGGTAAAGCTAATGAGGTATGTTGTAGGTGAAGAGTGATATTCAAGGCCTTGATGTATGAAGCTGTGAGCTGCTTCCTCGAGGGTAAACTTTTTTCATTTGTAACATCTTCAGGGTGTATGAATTGGATGTTCTGGCACCATTTGATTTCAAAACATACCCCTCGTGGCTCAACACAAATTATAAAGGTAATTGGTTTTAATTTCCAATCTTTGTCAATTAGCGAATGAAATGCCACCGAAATCAGAATAGTTTTTGTTCCCTAAAAATATATAAAATATCAGGCCTTCCTCTCAGCCATCTGTATCTTATAACTGACTTCAAAAATTAATGTAGAAAAATGCCATCACAAAGTTTAAAGAGGCGATTCCTTAAAGGATGGAGCAGTGGAATAATCGAATAGAATTATTCCCTGAATATATACTTGGTGATTTTGTAAGTAAATTTTTTGTGCATTAAATATTTTTCAAATGAAATGAAGAATGGTTTAATATGTTGATGTAAAACTGCTCATGAGATGTGGCATGGAAAATGAAGATGACAATTGTGTTTGTTTAGCGTGATTATTCATTTTTGTAGAACAGAGTAAAATACACGGTGTCAGTGGTAAGAAATCTGGAGAATTATGCAACAAACTGTTATCTCCCAGCTGGGATGACAGAGGACTTTCATTTTCTGCTTTGTACATTTCTGCTTAGTTTGATTTTTCTTCCCAAAATAGAAAAAAAAAGAGGGGGGAGTAATATGAAAGTGTATACTAAGGAAAAACTTATCTCTTTTAAACTGATCATTTTTGTTGAAAAAGTAATCATTAATTAATAGCTGCTACACTCATAAGCCTTATGTATGTTGATAATAGCAGCTATTTGTATTGAAAATATGTCAAGCATACTTGTTTGGGAGGTATTCAAGGTAAGTTTGTCCCATCTTTAGAAAAAGAAGATTTTAATGTTATTTCCATTATAAAATAATATACATAAATTAATGAAAGCTAATAAAATACCTACAAATCGCAAGGAGAAAACAGAAATTCATCACAAACTTACATTCAAAATAGAATCATTCTTAACATTCTGTTCAACTTCTTCCTACCTTTTTTTTAAGTCAATGGTGGATTGGTGAATTCTTTAAACATTATAATTCTTTAAAAAACCACCGGACGTGTTTTCTAGGAACAAATATGCAAATATACAAAAAAATTGCCTGAAGTCAAAGAACCCGATTTTGAATATGACTTGTACAGGAAACTTGGTCAATTAAAATTACTTAATTCAAGTAGAAAAGCTTTAGAACAACCTCTTCAAATGAGTAACCTTGTTTGGTGCTATTATTGATTGAACTTTGGATAGAAAGAATAAGTTAGGAAAAAGAGGCTTTCATTCTAATGAGACACAAGAGGTCTAACATTCTATTTTAACTTTCTCTTTATGCACCTCCTATTGTATGTAGACTTCACTTATTTTTCTGTCAAAACTGTCCACAGTAGATAAGGAAATAGTCACAGTAAAGAGTTAAGTAAGGGGATGTGTATGTATTTGGGGAGGGGATTCAAAACTCAACGGTTTCTATTTAATTCTTGCCTTTGGCTCAGTCACTGAAAGATAGGAATGACCCAGCTTATTGGAAAGGCCATGTTTTTACATAGAAGAGATTAGTGAAGATTCCCAGGATGCCAGGCACAGTTTATACCACTCTCTCCCCTCACAAACCACTAACATTTGTACAAAGATATCAATAAAACCTTAGCCTATTAGATCTTTAATTTTGGGCTTGGGGAGATAACTGCCATAACTCTTCAAAGTTGTTACTTTGAGAATTTAGACTAATCTCGGAGATAGAGTGTAAGAGTAATCTCAGAGCCCTGGGCATGTATCTGGGGTCAAGTTTCTTGTCTGTTTCAATGATTTTGTCACCCAGGAGAGTCGGTTTAGCAAGGACACTGAAAAGTTTAAGTCTAGTTAAAGCATTTTGATTACTAATAGCTTTCCTCTGCATAGCAGAGAATAGGTTACAAATTGCTTTCAATTTAAATTAAAATCCTCCCAACGTTTTTTTTGAGGTAGATAAGATAGCACTCCATTTCCCAATTATAGAAAAAACTGACCTAGAGGTTAAAATTGTGCTCAAGGTTTTATAACTCTTAGGCTATGAGGCAAGGCTGTAACATTGGTATCCTGACTTTAAATTGTGTACTGCTTCATTTAGATCATGCTTTCTTTCATTTCATAAACAAAGCATAAGCTTTATTTTAATCAATATATGCAAATATAGCTTGTTTGAGACTAAAATCAATGTCTCCAAGCAGTTGCAAGTTAACCTATAAAATCTGTAAGTGCTGATAAAGACGGCATCTCTATTTCCCTATAATAATCTGGAGGCTCTGTGAGCCACTGATAGAGGCAGTTGTGGAAATGCAGGGGAAAGACATGGTGTCACTATGACACAGCAATGCAGTTTCTTCCACAGCCTTGATTTTAGGGAATAGGACATGCTGAACTCAAGTTCATTCCCATATGATACAAAAGGAGCTGGTATGAATTCTCCATTCGACTTTTGAAACTAAGCTACATTAAATAACATCGAAGAGGAATAAGTGGAATGCCTTTAAAAAGGATGGCACTTGGGACTTTCTTACTGGGTTAGGGTCTTGCTCACCCATGAAACAATCACTGGCTTGCTGGTTAATAAGTGATTATTTAACTCTTTGTTTGGAAAAATGAAGCGTTTGCCTGGTTAGATTCATTGATTCCTGAATTATAAGAATGAATTAATCATTTGCTGTGTTTTGTTCTGTCTTGTTTTGTTTTCAAAAAAAGAAAGGTAATTTTTATGGAAAGTGACACCATCGCAAAGGGACCTTGATGTGTGTCACATATATTTGTCACATATGCTTGATGGATCTCTCCTTTGAAAGCACTCCAGTTTTAAAGATCCACACCAAAGACAAAAGGCAAAGGTTGACCCTTCACACATTCAAGGCTCTTAGAGATTTGTGGTCCTGACCTATAAATAACAAGCTCTTTATACATGTTCAGGGAAAGCGCTCCAAGACAATTGGGTGGATTTAGAAGAGTGCCTCCATCCACATGAGCAATTTATGAGGCTTCTTTACATCCATGGTTATCAGTTATGTGTCCCAAATGACTATTTGAACATGCCATTTTATTATAAAGACACAAAGGAACTCATTTTCAAGTTAGGCAATGATTGGTACCAAAGAAATGTTGTAAGTCAATGAACTCTTACACTTCTTTTTTTTTTTCATTTCCTAAAAATGAGAACTGAATTTCTCATTAGTTTTTAATATATCTTAAACTGAGATTTGCAATCCAGTTGTAGATGAGCAGGTATTGATTCCATTGTAACCTTTCTTTATTGTACTTTACCTTTAAAAATGGTAAGCACAAAGAAGTACAAATTAGATACTGTTATTTTTACATGAAGTCTGAGGATTATTAAGAAATACAATATGTTAACAAGTTCTTACCCAAACTTGAGGATTGTTAAGAGATGAGATATTTTAAAAGTTCTTGCCAAAACGTCTTCACAGAGTAAGTTGTAATGGTCCTGTTACTAATTGTGTTTCAGAGTTGTTAGTTTTTCTAGTTCCAAATAATTATGCTCTCCATTCCATTTGTAGTCCTTTTAATCTCTACACAGCTCACCTACTTGGTGTGTGGATTGCTCTTTGTTCTGGTTGTAGAAGAATGGGTCTGGGATTATGCTATTTCAGTAACTATTCTTCATGTTGTCATCACTTCAACCGGTAAGCAAGATAAAATAAAGTATATTAAATATGATGTTGTACTTAAATTGATTCATAAGAGTAGAACTTTATTATATGCATATTGTCCTCTGATGACTAAATAATAAAAATTGATGATAGTTCTTTACTCCCCTCCCTCCACCTTCACCTCACCAACGAAGTTCTTCTACCACTTCCTGGGGAAGATTTTGATTGGCTACATCTCCAGTTCAAAATGGTACTGAAATGTAGATAGATATGTACTATTCTCCTCTCATGTTCAACTTGCCATCAGCTCATACAGGCTTTGCCTGTGTTTGGATGACTTTTCCTCCAACACCTTCCCTTGAGGCAGAAATTGGCCAAAGCCTGGGACCTGGGACCTGAGGAAACCCATTCTGTTAAGCTTGCAAACTTCCCAACAATAGTTCATTTACCAAGAATACTAGGTTCTTAAACTAAGGGGTTTTATTTCTACCTGTGATCTTTGGAGTCAAAAGAAAATGGATTCAAATTCCAATTCTACCTTTTTAAGAAGTGTATGGTCTTAAGGGAAGTCACATCATTCACATTAGTTGAATCCTCTGGATGAGGGAGAGACCCAGTGACATGTCAATGAGAATGAGAAGTTGTCTGACTAGTGTCTAAGCATGTATTTATTCAGTAAATGACAGTTGAAACATTCTTTCCTCCATCCATTCAAAATGTCCTCTTCTATTTTAATTTTCTCCCTTCGTGTCTTCCATTAAAAAAAAAAAACAAATCGAAGTATGGGTAGTAATCAACCACAAGTTATAATTCAAAGTTATTATTATTTATTAGCAACTTAAATCACTCTTATATTTTTAGTGCTGTGGTCTATGAATGGTTTAATCAGTCTCCAACTCAAACAATTTCCAAATGAATTTGCTACACCCCAGCATCACTATTATTGGAGAATGCTAGTGTATCAGTATCCTACTCCCAGGCACACACCCTCCCTTAGTAATTTTCGGAACTCCTAACCTCCATAACTCAAATTCTCTGTCTTACTTTGGGGCTTGAGTTCACATGGAAGACAGTCATAGGATATTTGCAAAAGGGCTCTGGAGCATATGGTGACTTAATCTTCAAGGGTGAGATAGGCAACAGATTCTGGACCCAGAAAAGTTACAAGTTAATTGTCTAACACATAAGGCAAAGAAGGTGCTTAACAATATTGCCAAACAGAATTGAGCTCAGAGCAAAGTAGCTCAGAACTCCAGAGTAAGTCAGGCTTTAAGAATTCAAGATGGTCTTAGGCTCACCTCTGTTGCATAGCACTCAAATCAACTCATAATCAAATCAACACTCAATCAGTTCATAACATCATTCCTAGTAGAGGAGTTTCAGGTATCTGATTTCACAAATGACTTTTTGGACTGTGAATTAAATACAGCTTTGGGGATACCCAATTTCATGAATGGAAATAAAATTTCTCTTTGCTATTTGGATATGATCTGACCAAACAGAAGTATTGCTTCGTGAGTAAAAAAAAAATTTTTTTAATGAACAACATCTTTTTTTTCTTTTGCAGTTATGTTGGAATTCCCTTTGACATCACATTGGTGGGCTGCTTTAGGTATAGACATGTGATGCCATTATATTACACACATATGTGTATGTATTATGAACATGTATACATATGTATATATATATATATATATGTATATACACACACACATAATGGGGGCATCAAAATATTTTTTGTGTGGGCAGGTAATTGGACCAGAAGACTGCTCAAAGTCTCCATTATTCTAAAATTACACAGAATAAAACACTGGATATATATTTGTGACATATTTTGGTTCTCTTTTAGCATGAACGACATGCATAGTAGCACAATTTCATTTCATCTATTTTTTTTCTTCCCACAAATTGAACAACTGAATTCATCAATTATATATTTAGTAAGAAAATTAGCCAATTTACAGTGGACTCTTCTAAAGTTTTTTCTTTAGCTGAAGCCATATATGGACCACAAGGATTTTTACATTTCCACTTTTCAGTAAATTTGGCAATAGTTTCACCTAAATATCATCATGATTAATAAAGAGAAATAGAAATGCAGCATTTTACTGCATTGTTTTCCCCAAAGTCAAGTTATCTGTTTATAGTATCAGGATTATTTATATTACTCATTAGCTCCTGTCATTGGAATTTAATTTTCCACTTCCCTTACATCTCCATAAACCTTACTGTGTACTCTTCTCTAATATTGGTCAGTACATACAGAATACACATGTAGAGAGTACTGATATTTTATTTTGCATGAGGCTTTTAAAAATGCACATTTTTAGTAAATCATAAATAAAATTCTGAAAGACATGCTATAATTAGAAATGCTCTTGTCTCTCCATGAAAAACAAGAACTTATCTCTTGGATTTTTTTTCACAATACCATAAATTTACTAAAGACTTGGGCAACTCAATCACATAGCAAAGGCCACCTTGATGACTAGTAGAGTCTATTGACGAACTGGAATGGCCAATAGAATTTGCTGCAAAAGTTGGGCCACTATTTCAGTTTTAAGAACTAGGGTTGGCACACTCAGTGAATGGCTGCCAAATGATGTTTGAGGTAAGCTTCTTTTGTTTTCTTTGAGTTAAAAAAAAATTAGCTATCAATGAAATGTGGCTACACAACTTGGAAATTCTATTTCATGGTCTCACACTAGATGTGTGTGTGCATGTGCGAGGAGGTTGTCCAGTCCTGCAGAGCCTTTGATCCACTAAGGTCTCTTACCTCTGGGAACTTTACCTTTCATGGGAATTATGCTGTTACTGCCATACAAGGAATCACAGATTTACTGAAGCTCTGTTAGGCTGGATTAATATTAAAACAAAACAAAACAAAAAAACAACCCAAGAATCATTGGGCCAATGAAATCAGTGCTAAAGGCATTTTCATATAACCAAACAGTTCAGGTAGGTAGACTTCTGTTTTCAGAATCTCTTCTAGACTAAAACGTATTTTCCATGTTAGAAGAGAGCACATCTTCCTTTTATAATTAGAGAGAAAATACCTTATAAAATATTTTTAAATAGCAACAACACAAATAAAATGGCAGGTCTGAAGAGCTAAAAGAATTGAGAATTGTAAAATCCTTGGCATGTGCTTTGACTTCATTGCCTTTGAATTTCTGAGTTTTAAGAACTCCTTCCTATTAATTTGACAGAACCACACATCTATTCCCTGAAGGAAGTTTTGAATTTCAACAATTTATCAGCACAGAATATATACCTACTGCCTCTTAGCTGAATCTATAAACTACCTTATTTCAAATGCTATGTCAGTTTCAGGAACATTATTTTAGTCATGACAATTGTTCTTATTCATAATCTCACCAATGAATTATTCATTATTGGTAGTTAACCAAAACTTCCCTTTCATTACTTGCAGGATCCGGCTTAATTTCAATGATAGGTGGAGGCCAGGCTTTCGCATACTGTTTGTTCAAAGACAACTTTATCTACCCAGATCTGGAGGAGTTTTAACCAAACAGCTGAATTAATTTGCCTCAGACTTTCTACATTATTACATACATTGTGTCTACATTGCGTCAAGCTAAATTGTATTTTTTTTGTTCACACCTAAATAAATTCAAGATTGAATTTGTTTTAGATACTTTATAACTATAAAAAGAGAAAGAGAAGTTAATGGAGAGCAGAAGAATCCTAGTGAGGCATTCATGAGCAAAGTGTTGCAAATTTATAAAATGCAGTATTTACCAAAGTGTGTTCCATAGAACACGAGTTCTAAAATATGTTAATAGTGCCATGCAAGGGAAAAAAACATTGCATGTTTAAGTGTATTTGAAGAATCTTGGGTTTATGTAAAACAGATGTTTATTTTAGGACTTCTCAGAATCTTTAACATACTATTGAGAACAAGGCATGTCTAAGTAGTAGTATACATTATGCACTGTTTCTCAGACATATTTGGCTAGGAACACACTTTTTTTTTTTTTGAGAGACACATAGAGACAGAGCACAAGTGTAGAAGGGGGAAAGAGAGAGGGAGCCACAGAATCCAAAGCAGGCTCCAGGTTCTGAGCTGTCAGCACAGAGCCCTATGCAGGGCTCAGACCCATGAACCATGAGATCATGACCTGAGCCAATGTCGGACGCTTAACTGACTGAGTCACCCAGGCGCCCTGGGGACACACTTTAGAAAATGTTGATGTATCATGTGGAAATTACAACATAGAAGAGAGTGGAGTTAAAACTACTACAAATCCCTATAAGCAGAATTAAATTCTATTACTGTCCCACAGTATTTGTTTCTGGGATAGAGCATTTCTTGTCAAGTTATTACCTTTTAAAAAATATCAGTGTCTATTTTTTTCCTTAGACTATGTTAGAAGAATATGGTGCTTCTCAAAATTTCATATGCATTTGAATCACCCAGAAATCCTATCACAGTGCAGATTTTGATTTAGAAGGGCTGCGATGGAGCCTAAAATTCTGTATTTCTCACAATTCAGAGAAAATGCCTGTGCTGTTGGTCCATGGACCGCGGTTTGAGTAGCAAGGTACAAGATTATGTACTGGCAGCCCTATGTTTTTTTAAATATCATTGTTATTCAATGTTTGTTGAATTGGATTAAAATTGAGACTAACTAAATTTATATAATTTTCTTAAATATTTACCACTCTTAAATATAGATTGCAGTTTTTTTATATA
This sequence comes from Suricata suricatta, assembly GCF_006229205.1. Taxonomy (NCBI): domain Eukaryota; kingdom Metazoa; phylum Chordata; class Mammalia; order Carnivora; family Herpestidae; genus Suricata; species Suricata suricatta. The sequence continues at coordinate 112,152,492 of NC_043706.1, read as the reverse complement.
AAATAAGTGCATACCATGGTTACAGCTAAAATATAAATATAGGAAAAAGGATAGGAAAGTAATATACACCACTTCGCCTCCATCCACATATTCCCCCACACAAACATTTTGGGCAATAATTAGAAACTAAGTTACACCAGCTTTAGAATTGTTTCCTAGATGACTCTTTTTCACTCTAAAAACATAATTCTTCCAGAAAGATTTGCATTCAACCACTAAGAAATGTCATGCTAATTATATGTATTCATACATACACAAAAACTACATTGTGTTGATCAGTTTCTGGTTAGATAATTCAAGCTTCTCATGCACACAGAAGAACAAAAGTATTGCCACTTTCTTCCTTGCTTTTTTCTTGCACTTACTATTTCCACAAACTTTTGCCTTCCATTCATCATTCTCAATCTTCCCATTAATTTCCTCCAAAATATTTAGTCATGGAAGTAGCAAAATTCATAACTCATCTAAATCAGTCAAAGGGCTGTCAATTCCAGTTTTAATTTAGATTTTTCTTTCATCTTTAAAGAAAGGCAGCATAAGGGAGCTATGAACAGGTCAGCATTATGATCTTTGGTTCTCCAAATAAAACCCCACTGAAGCACACAGAAAAGAGTGTACTGTTAAATATATAATAAAACTCAATCCTGCTCTATGAAAAATACAAACCATATCAAACAAACCATGACTTACTAATGAGAAAGTCTGCCCTTATAAAAACTCACACATGGAAGAAATTTACAGAAACATTAAAGCTGCCTAAATAAATTTGATAATTAAAAAAAAGATTTGGTTGATTAAGTACTTTTTAATATATTGAGAATTAAGTTACACTAGTAAATTAGAAAAACAATCTCTCCAGATTCAGAAGACCATAATATCATATCATTCTGTAGCGTAGCTTAATTAGCATGTTTATTTCTAGGATTAGGAAGCCATCTGCTCAGGTAGTCATTACTGTGTGAATCCTCTTTATTTTTTTCTCCTGATCACAAGAATAATCTATGATTTTCTTCTTTTACTCATTAAAATGATTATCATTATCTATTTGATGACACCACTTGATACACAAAAATTAAAAACAGAATTACACTGCATATGTTAGCTTAAAAATATTATATATCAAATATATCAATTAATATTCACTTTAGCTTTTATTACTTTGAATTGCATATAAACTGAAAGACCAAGAGTAGTGCCCATTTAATGTATTTTTACAGTGTCCCTTACAGAATCATAAGAAGATAAAATCCTAGCCAGTATTTAGATTCATATTACTCATACAGGACTGAAATTATGTACATATTTAAAAACTAATATTTTATGTCATGATTTTTCCATAAACATCCTCTATTTAGTTATTAGTTTTTTTTTTTTTTTTGAGAGCGAGAGTGCGAGCATGGGTGGGGCAGTGGGGGAACGAGACAGAGAATCTTAAATAGGCTCCATAGCCAATGCAGAGCCCGACATGGGGCTCAATCTCACAAACTGTGAGATCATCCCTTGAGCTGAAATCAAGACTCCAAATGAGCCACTCAGGTGTCCCTCCATAAATATCCTCATAAGTTGTTATATCATTGTGGTATAATGTAAATCAATTTGCATATTCCTTTAATAATGTTTTACTTAAAATAATTATTTCCCAAATGAATAAACAATATCTTTACTTTTACTGACAATGATCTATATATACAGATATTGTCTTTAAGTCCTTATTTTATTATACTCCTCCAACATAAAAATTGTCATTATTACACTATTCATGTGCATTACATTTTTACAATGCATACCAACTCCTCAGTTGTTACAACAAAATGCTTTATATAATTGAGACCTAAATTAAGATGGTCTAATTTAAAGAATTTAATTCCTTCCTATCTCTGGAGTAGCCTTTAACAACAAATATAGATCACGTGCCTACTGTATATGGGGCAACCAGTTACCCAGGCATCAATCCTTTCATTTAACCAGTTGACAAATATTTTGCTAGGTTCTGGAGCTCTCATGCTTGGCACTAGAAATGTTCAAATGCAACGCAGGTAAAGCAACATGCTTTGCACTTGTTACATCTTTAACTGTAGTTGGGTAAATGATAGGACATAAAAAGAGAAGAGATTTAAGCTATTTGATGGCAGGGATATGGTTTGTTCAATGTCATATAGCCTGCTCCTCGAACAGGGTTTAGAACATAGCAGACATATCATGTGCACATAAATATTTGTCAAATGAGGAGAAAAAACAAGTTCATTTGTCCTTGCTTAGAAGCAGTCGACTACAATCCATCAAATTAGTTGCATGTTGGAAGACTGTGAAAACATGTCAAACACTAGCACACCCGGGGAGGGATTGATCTTTGTACTGATCCAGCCAAAGTCTTTAGAGTCAAAAAGAAAATACATGTACAGATTGTCCTTGGAGAAGGAGGATACCCAGGAGCAAGGAAACAAAGTGCTTAGGCTGAACATAATTGGACACATTATGCCTTCACCGTATCATGTTAGAACAGACTCAGAAAAACATTTTCAACTCCCAAGTATTGGTGAGTAATGTATAATTTACAGAAGAGTTTTTGGGAGATGGAGGAGAGGGTTGTACTGCCCTCATCACAGCACACTTAACTCATCTCCTTGTGAGACATCTTGGTTCTCTTCCCTATCTGCTGCCGATAACCAGGTCTCTCCTTTCTTCTTTGCCTTCTCTCCACAAAGCCTCTAAAAATACTCTGTAGGTTCTGAGCCAATCAGGTTCTGAACACAACTGATCTAGATCACAATATACTCCTTATTGTTCCTTGAAGAACAACTATGCTTTGTTCTTCCGACATGCCCCTACAGGTTATTACCCTAAATGATCCCAAATAACTTTGCAAAATATCCATCTCATCAAAAGACGTCTAGTCTCTTTCCAGGGCCAAATTTTGCTGCTGGAAAGGTAAGGCTGTATGTAAGTTTTAGAGTAGTTCTGCTTCACACATGTCTGCAGTGACAAACCTTTTTGTGTCCATGTTCTCTAAACATTTCTAGAGCTGTGCTGCCCTGTACAGGAGCCACTAGCTACCTGTGGCTACTGAGCCCTTGAAACATATTTATAGCAATTTAGGAATTGAATTGTTGGTTTAATTTTAATTATTTAAAAAGTGAACTAGTGGTTGCTGTACTAGGTGATGTAGATCTAGACGCTCTCCTTCCCATTTACAGGGAATAATAGTACCATCTGCAGACCTTGTACCTCCCAGTCATGTTGAGTTTTAGGCTACTATGAATGGTAGAAAGATCCATTCACAAAAAGAAGCATTAGAGATGAAAGGTATGGGTCCCTCCATGGTCACTGCTAGATCTGATACCCTCAGTTCTTTGATTCTCTGATTGCACTGAGAAATCAGAGGATTAAAAAGCCCATCAGTGGGGCGCCTGGGTGGCTTAGTCGGTTAAGCCTCCGACTTCGGCTCAGGTCAGATCTCACGTTCGTGGGTTCGAGCCCCGTGTCAGGCTCTGTGCTGACAGCTAGCTCAGAGCCTGGAGCCTGCTTCCGGTTCTGTGTCTCCTTCTCTCTCTGCCCCTTCCCCTCTCATGCTCTATCTCTCTCTGTATCAAAAATGAAGAAAACATTTACAAAATTTTTTAAAAAGCCCATCAGTTGCATAGTAACAGATGGAGATGTACACACTGGACTCTGTCTTGGTGTAGGGGAGATTTTGTTCTCTGTCATGGCCTGGCATGAATACACCAGCACCTGAACAATCTTGAAGTAGCTTATGAAAAGTCATTTCCCACCATATACTACATTCTTCAGAGGACTGTCAAATGAGCAAAGCCTAACTGGGAATAATGGAGCCCAGTCCAGTTTGCTGAAACTCAGGATGAACCGAAAGAAAACGTGTATAGAAAACCCAGAGATTGTCACCAAGGCCAGTACGCACAAGGACTGTGTGTACATTGTTCAGTATTGTATAATGTATCGGTGACTTTATTTTCTTTCCTATTAAAAATGTAACTTCTACCTTGGAGCTATGACTGAAATTTATTTTTTATTCTTTCATGTGTCTAGTATCAACAATTCTTAAATGTAGAACTCGGCTGGCTGTGCTTTTTTAAAAAATCACAGAAATTTATCATCTGGAAACCTAGCTCCGCTTTCCCTTCCGTTTAAAGTCCTCTTGATCTTGCCTGGGATAACTAATGCCATGTTTTCAGACTGTGAGGAGCACTTCAGTGGTAGTGTGTTACAAACTATCAGCCTCCAGTTGGATTAATGGAGTCAAGGAAAAACTGCATGCTCATAGGAATATGAGGACCATATTATGTAGCTTTATATAACTATTACGGCTTGTGTATCATCCTACATCTTGAATGGTGTGAGAACCTTAGTTTTGAGAACAATTTAGGTTTTAACTGGTTGTTTTCAGGAGAGAATGTTAAATACATTTGATCTCATTGTAATAACTACCCTCTTTGATTTCTCGAAAAATGTTTTATAACACTTTCTTCATTTGCTGCTCTTCTCTTTAGATTTGGTATTTTCAGTCTTTTACTTGATCCTAAAAATAATTTTAGCAAATTATAGTTTATATGCAACCTATCAAGTTGGACTTGCATTTTATTTTCTAGCAATTCAAAATAGTCGGCAAGTCTTCTAATGAGTGTGTTAGTGGTACCTGTTTGTAAATTATAGGCATCTCTTTCTAGGGTGCTGCTATAATAAGAGGACTAAGATGCTATAGAATGAGGGCTGGCATTCAGCAGAAAAATCAGTATTTGGTGCCTTTTAAAATTTCTAAAAAACAATGAGCTTTTTCTGATAACCACAGTTTGGCACAATATGGTACGAACTGCAAATGACATATCATCTGACACAGGTACTTGTTTACAGACAGATACAAAGGCCAAGGTCAGGTTTTTGACCTTTCTGTTAACATCCTCCCACTGTGGAATTGTTATATTTATCTGATCCAGTGACTAGTGCTCTCCCCTTCTTTTTTCCATCCTTCTGTACCAAGTTTTTTGGGCAGGATTATTCCTTTGCAAATAGATTAATGCCTGCTTCAGGTCTTGACAAATGCCAGGGAGTTTTGTGTCAAAGCCGGCAGCAGATCCCAGCCACCAGGAAAACTTCCAGGCATAAAGGAAGATATTAGCATCAAGAGCAGGGCTGTGAACAAGCTGCCTTTGACAGTCCAGATTGGCAAAGACTGTGGGAAGATTTGACACAAATCCAATTGCCTTCCATATCAATGCCTTCACTTTACCTAGAATGGGCAGTCATCCTAACTGTCTCTGCAGGTACAAGGCCTCCTGAAGGCCTTGGCTTGCCTCCCTGTCTCAGTCCCATAAAAGAGATAATCTAACTCCCCCCCTCCCCCGCATTCCCATCACCTCTAGGTCTTAACCTTGGGTATTATTTGAAGTGAAGTAATGACTCTAAGAAGTAAGTGAAAAGCCTTTCATTTTTAGAAGCCCCAAGCCCCATTAGAACCATTGAAAGAGTATAGCAAAGTTGTGGGAAACAAGACAAACATACAAAGTTTTGGAGTATCTCTCTCCAATAGCCAAGTAGAAAATATCTCAAATAAAGGTCTTATTTAAGGGGTTCCTGGGTGGCTTAGTTGGTTAAACGTCTGACTTTGGCTCAGGTCATAATCTCATGGTTTGTGGGTTCAAGCCCCACGTCAGGCTCTGTGCAGACAGTTCAGAGCCTGGAGCCTGTTTCAGATTCTGTGTCTCCTTCTCTCTCTGACCCTCCCCTGCTTGTGCTGTCTTTCTTTGTCTCTCAAAAATAAATAAAAAACAGAAACAATTTTTTAAAAATTCCAAGTAGGTTAGACACCTAAAGTTTAAAAAAATTAAATAATACTTTATATTAAGAAGAAAATTCAAGACCGAAAAGAACACAAGAAAAATTAATTTAAAATAGTTATAAAACATAACATTTTGCTAAATGAGTAAATGCCTAAAAGAAAAATTTGACATAATCAAGGTATATTTGCAATTGTACTTGATGTAACCAAATGGCACATCAAAGTCAGTTAGCGCTTCCATTAGCAATTCATAAGAGTGCTTGTGCACCCACATTCTGGCCAACACTTATTTCTCTCCATTTTCCTTTCAATTGTACCCCATGGAGAATGATATTGAGGGCCAGCAAAAGACATCGCACATGTTTAATTGAAGTTCTTTAATGACTAAATTTATAAGGTGGATGAAATAGGATTTTCAAATGGAAATACTTGGTGATGTATGAACCTAAGACCAGGCAGCCCATTTCAAAGAGCTTTTCTAATGTTGCCTATGAATCTAAAGTGAATAATGATCAATAAAAAGACAATGTGCAGAGGCCTATCATAATTTGAAAACTTAATGAATGTTATAAACTCACTGAAGGGGCGCCTGGGTGGCTCACTAGGTTGAGTGCACCTCCTTTGTGATGCACTGGGAAGAACCCAGCATCACTTCTGTGACATTCCTGCCACAAATGAATAATCTGGATCTATTCTTAATAATTAGATTTTAAGGGTACAAGAGACAACCCCAAAGTTCAGGTACATGTTACGAAATAACCGGGTCATATTTTTCAAAAATGCCAATTTCATAAAATTCAAAGAGACACTCAAAAATGTTTCCATATTAAAGGAGATTTAAAAGACATGACGTGGGCAATTTGGCAGAAAAAGAAACAAAAAGGATGCAAATTGAAAAGGGAGAAGCGAAATTGTCACTATTTGAGGAGACATGATTTCAAGTCTAGGAAAAACCCTAAAGATTTCAACAAAAAGGTGTAGAGCTAATTAATGAATTCAGTTGTGTTTTTAGACACTAATAATGAACTATCGGAAAGAAAAGTTAAGAAAGTAATTTCCTTTATAATTGCATCAAAAAGAATAAGATACCTGAGGTGCCTGGGTGGCTCAGTCTGTTAAGCATCCAACTGTTGGTTTTGGCTCAGGTGATGACCTCATGGTTAATGAGATGGAGCCCTGTATCAGACTGTGCTGGGAGCACAGAGCCTGCTTGGGATCCTCTCTATCCTTCTCTGTCTGCCCTTCCCCTGCTCATGCTCTCTCTCTCTCAAAATAAATAAATAAACTTAAAAAAAAATACCTAGGAATAAATTTAACCAAGTTGGTGAATGACTTGTACACTGAAAGACCAGTTCACTACAATGATAAAAGAATTTGAAGAAGACACACATAAAGGGGAAGACATACCATGCTTATGATTTGAAAGAATTAATATTATTAAAATGTCAGTATTACCCAAAGCAACCTATCGATTCAATGAAATTCATACCAAAATTCCAATTGTCTGTTCACAGAAATAAAACCATCTAAAATTTTTATGGAACCACAGTAGATCTCAGATAATGAAAGCAATTCTGGGAAAAAAGAACAAAGCATCACACTCACCATACTAATAAGCTATCGCAATTTAAACTGTATTGTATTGGCATAAAAACAGACACCTAGATTAATGGGACAGAATAGAGAGCCCAGAAATAAATCCATGCATATATGGTCAGTTAATGTACAACAAAGGAGCCAAGAATACACAACAGGAAAAGGACAGTCTCTTTAATAACTGCTTTTGGGAAACCTGGACAGCCACATGCAAAAGAATAAAACTGGACCACCATCTTACACTAAAAACAAAAGTTAACTCAAAATGGATTAAAGACTTGAATATAAGACCTGAAACCATAAAACTTCTAGAAGAAAACATAGGTGGTAATTTTATTGACATTGCTTAGCGCTATTTTGTTGGATCTGACTCCAGAAGCAATGGCAACAAAAGCAAGAATAAACAAATGGGACTACATCAAACTAAAAAGCTTCTTCACAGAGAACGAAACGATATACAAAATAAAAAGGCAACCTACTGAATGGGAAAAGATATCTGTAAATCATATCTCCAACAAGGGGTGAATAACCAAACTATATAAAGAACTCATACAATTCAATATTTTTAAAAAGAAAATCTGTTTTTCAAAAGTGGGTAGAGGATCTAGACAGACATTTTTCCAAAGAAGACATACAGATAGCTAAGAGACATATGAGAAAATGCTCAATATCCCTAACCAATAGGAAAATGCAAATCAAAACCACAATGAGATATCTCCTCACACCTAGAATGGCTATTATCAGAAAGATAAGAAATAAAAAGTGTTGGCAAGGATGTGGAGAAAAGGGAAACTTCGTGTATTGTTGATGTGAATATAAATTAATGCAGCCACTATGGAAAACAGTATAGAGGCTTCTCAAAAAATTAAAAACAGATATAACATATGGTCCAGCAATTCTACTTCTGAGTATTTATCTGAAGAAACTTGAAATACTAATTTGAGAGATCTATGTACTCTATGTTTACTGCAGCATCATTTTTAATAGCCAAGCAACCCATGTGTCTGTTGGCAGATGAATGGGTAAACACAAGGGAAACATATACAATAAAATATTACTCAGCTATAAAAAAGAATGAGATTTTTCCATTTATGATAATATGGATGGACTTGAAGTTACTATGCTAAGTGAAATAAGTCAAAGAAAGACAAATACTATATGACTTCACTTATATCTAGAATCTAAAATACAAGACAAATGGGCAAACAAAACCAAACCTGTGCATACAGAGAACAGATTGGTTCTAGAACAGATTGGTTGTTGCTAGAAGGGAAGAGAGTTGAGGGGTGGAGATCAAGAGGTACAAACTTCCAATTATAAAATAAGTCATGGAGATATAATGTACAACATGGTGACTATAGTCAATAATATTGTATCACAAGAGCACCTGAGTGGCTTGGTTGGTTAAGCGTCTGACTTCAGCTCAGGTCATGATCTCACAGTTTGTGTGTTTGAGCTCCATGTTGGGCTCTGTGCTGAGAGCTCAGAGCTTGGAGGCTGCTTCAGATTCTGTGTGTGTGTCTCTCTCTCTGCCCCTCCCCCATTCATGCTCTGTCTCTGCTTCTCTCTCAAGCATAAATAATAAACATCTAAATAATAACAATGTAAGTAATAAACATTTAAAAAATAATAATACTAAAAGTTTTTAAGAAAATAAATTTTAACAGCTCTCATCACAAATAAAAATGTTGTAAATGTGTGTGGTAATGGATGATAAATAGATTTAATGTGGTGAACGTCTCACAATACGTAGAAATGTTAAATCATTATGTTGTACATGTGAAACCACTATCATGTTCTATTTCAATTACACTTCACTTTAAAATTCTTTTTATGTTTTTATTTTGAGAGACAGAGACAGAAAGTGAGCTGGGGAGGGACAGAGAGAGAGGGATACAAAGAATCTGACGCAGGTTCCAGGCTCTGAGCTGTCAGTACAGAGCCCCACGCGGGGGCTCGAACCCACAGACAGTGAGATCATGACCTGAGCCGAAGTCGGACCCTTAACCGACTGAGCCACCCAGGTGCCCCTACACTTAACTTTTAAAAAATAAATAAAATACATGATTTAGGATATTCTTTTGCTATCAAGAACATTATTGGGACAATTAACAAAAGCTCAATAAGGTCTATAGATTGTATAATACTATTGTTTTAATGTTAATTTCCTGATTTTTATCATTGTGCTACAATTACAGAATTCCTTGTTTGAAAACAAACAAATAAAACAAAGAATTCCTTGTTTGTAGAAAGTATTTACTGGAGAATTTATGGGAAAGAAGACATTGTATCTGAAACTTATTCTTAAATGTTTCAGAAAAAAAGTTGATAATGTATGGTGTGTGCATACTCAAGTATCCACAGAGACTGAGAAAAGAATAAAGCAATTAGAAATTGCTAACATTTGGAAAATCTAGTTGAAGGGTATATGCTTTGTACTATTTTTGCAGCTTTTCTGTGAATCTGATATGTCAAAATAGAGACAAATATGGGCGCCTGGCTGGCTCAGTTAGTAAAGCGTATGACTCTTGATCTCAAGGTTGTGAGTTCAAACCCCACGTTGGGTTAGAGATCACTTAAAAATAAAATCTTTAAAAAAAATAGAGAAAAATAAAAAAGGACAGAGAAATGGAGAATCATAATTTATGTGACTTGTCTTAGATCACATACAAAAAAAAGCAAAAAATTGTCTGGGGCTCAAACTCATGTTCTTTCTACCACACTTCTCTCTGTGTCTCTGTGATGACATCTCCATATGTAGTATTACATTTGGGAGAGGAAATGATCTGGGCTAGCAGCTGGACTAATTCCTAAAGAACTTGCTTGAACACCCTGTGAGTCATACTGAGAGTCTAAGGCATCCAGCACAGGGGGCAGGAGTGTGGCCAGTGCTAGAGACAGTTTTGGCAGCATGCCTTGGCCACCAGAGCGTGTCTAGTTGTTGAAGATACAATGTCTGATACAAGCATTCCATTATGAGTATTGATAATTATCAGCAAGTCACTCCTTAGTTTCCTCATTGGTCCTGTTTCTGTCCTAGGAGACAACTCAGGAGTTCTAATTGTTCTTTCTTATAATTTAGGTATCCAAAAATCATGCTCTAATATTTGAAGATATGCTTACATTTTTTCTTTATGAAAACATAAATGCACCCATGTTTTCTTCCTTTGTTTCTATTGCCATGAGGTTCCTCCCTCCATCCGTGTTCTGTATTTCATCTCTACCCATCAGCACTGAGCTCCCAGTCACTTTCCAGCCTATTGAAGTCATCACCCAACTGGCAGTATTCTCATGAAGCTCAAGACCCTCTTCAGTAGTACAATCAAGAGACATTTTCAGCAACAATTTTGCTTCAGTCCTGCATGGCATTACATTGGCACAGAGGACCACTTACTCACGCTTGGCTGACTTCCCTTCTCCCTCCCTGGCAGCTCCTCTTAGCCTCTTGGTGGGGGCTTCTCTTCCTCCATTCCTTGCTTAAGATTTGCTTTCTTCAGGGTCCTGTCCTAAGCCTTCCTCCCCTTCCATACAATCTCACTGGGAGATTTTATTCATTCTCTTCACTTTGCTTAACCCTTAACAAACATAAGCTAATAAATCATAAATCTCTATCTTTCTCCCAAATTACTTTCTGGGACTCTGGATCTATTTATGTACCTATTTACTAGACCCCTCCAAGAGAAAACCTTACTGGTCCTCAAATTCAGCACTTGTAAGATAGAAGTCTCCTGTGTTCCTTCACAAGCCAGGAATCTGGATGTCTTTCTGGAATCCTCTCTCTTCTTGCCACATCCCCCACATAGCCACTCATCACCAGGTCATTCTCCTAGGTCTGTGTCCACCACCATATGGCTCTAGCCTTGATGCTTGCAATAGCCTCCAATACTACTTCTTCTCATCTGTCCCTCACATTCTGGCCCAGAGTAACTCTTCTGAATTCAAACAGATCTCCACCCTAAGCCTACTAGGGTGGTTCTGCCTGGACAAGAGATTGACATGGAAATACCTTTCTAGAAATAGCAAGGCTCCTCAAGAGTTTCAGCTTCATTTCCTTCCATGGCATTCTATGCTTTGACCATGCTGAACTTCCTCTAGATTTCCAAATCTACCCTACTCTCTCATTTCTATATCTTTAAGAAAGCTGTTCCTTCTACCATAATGATTCTCCAAATGCCAGGTCTCTTGTCTTTACCCTGCCCCTCCCTCTGCAACAATATAGGCTCATCCTTTGCCTGGGTAACACTCCTTGGTCCTAACTTGGTCCTAACACTCCTAACTTGAATGTTACAGGTTTCTTACATCAGACTACTGACAGTACCTCTTCTGTGCATCCACACAGCACCCTCGTCTTTCCTCATCAAAACATTTGCCATATTACATTGGAATTGGCTACTTTCATTACTATACCCTGTGAAGGCAGGAACAAGTCTGCCTTATTTAAAGCTGTGTCCTAGAGCCCAGCACAGAAGCAACCCTAAAATACATGCTTTTTGAAAAATACATGATTTATATATACATCCTCAAATCACAAAGGAACACTTGTTTAATTTTCTAAGGGAGTAGTTTTTAATCTGCTTCTTGGGACACTGGGGATATCACGGAGATGCTCAGGAGAAGACAGGGAAATTAGAGTGGGCAGCCCAAGTTTCTACTGCTTTGTGTACTAAGGGACTTTGGTTTATTTTCTAAAGCTTTCATATATTCCGATACAGCAAGTACCCACATAGCTGAATCTTCATCTGCGATACATGTATGTGCACTAGTTTCCTATTGCTGCTGTAATGAATGACCATAAACAGTCCCTTAACACAACACAAATTCATTGGGAATATCAAAAGTCTGAGTCAAGTCTCATTGGGCTAAAATCAATGATGAAGGTGCGGTCATCTTGGGAATTACTGTTCAGCCTACCATAGATGGGTTCCCTCCAAACCTGTGTACATGTAATTTTCTTGAGTGCACACCATCAGGAAGATGGATGTCCACGTTTTTCCAAAATTATCAAAAAGGGTCATGGACCCTGCTAAAACATAAACCATATCCCCAGTACATTTAATGTTAAAAGATCTATTTTAACAACTTATTTACATACACGTTTTCAGGACCATATCCATTTGCATAAAATACCAAGAAAGTATCTTAGTGCAAACTTTTTGGGAAGGTAGTTCAGCAAAATACATTTAGGTAAAGAACATACATAAACTAACTCAGAAATTCTACTGCTAGAACTATTCCTTACAGACACAATTGCAAAAACAAAAACTAAAAAAGATCAGTTATATGACTTACAGTTCATTTATAGAATGGAACATGACACAGTTATTACAGAGAATAAGGGTGATGTATAGGTGTGTGAGGAGAAAGACATTCAAGATAAAATATTAAGAGACAAAAGTACAAGATAGGATTTAAAGTCTGATCTTACTGTATAGTTTTAGAAATGATTGTATATATGCTGATTCCCAAACCCATTTTGGGGCAGGACACATGAGAAACTATTAATAGAGTGGGGGGAGGGGAGAGGCAAGGAAAGAAGACTATTTTATGCTTCTCTACCATCTACATTTTCTTTTTTTATTATTAAGAAAATTTTTAAATGTTTATTTATCTTATAGAGACAGACAGAAATAGAGTGAGATCAGGGGAGGGGCAGAGAGAGAGTGAAACACAGAATCTGGAGCAGGCTCCAGGCTCTGAATTGTCAGCATAGAGGCCATCATGGGGCTTGAACTCATGAACTGTGAGATCATGACCTGAGCCAAAGGTGGGAACTCAACTGACTGAGCCACCCAGGTGCCCCTACCATCTACATTTTCTATTATGAGTGGATATTGCTTTTATTTTATTTTATTTTTTTTAATGTTTATTTATTTTTAGAGAGAGAGAGCACGTTAGTGCAAGTGGGTGTGAGTTGGGGAGGAGCACAAAGAGAGGGAAAGAGAGAATCCCAAGCAACTTCCATACTATCAGCACAGAGCCCAACGGGCGGCTCGATCTCATGAATCATGAGATCATGATCTGAGCTGACACTGAGTCCAGTGCTTAACCTACTGAGCCATTCAGGTGCCCTGGTACTACTTTACTTTTATAAAAGAAGGTCAGATGCAGCTCACAGAGTTCTAAGTACTTTACACAGATAATTTTATTTAATTCTCAAGCCTCTATGAGAGGGAAACATTATATACCCATTTGGCAGATGAGAGAATTCAAGCCTATGAAGGTTAAGCTCATGTTCAAGGTCATACAACTTGAGGTCTATTTGACTTCAACCAATACTCTCAATGGTTGTGGCTCTTTTGTTTTCTTGCTTATATTTTTTCATGTTAAATGAAAAATCCGAATAAATATTATCACACATGTCTTAATACTGGTAAAAATGTTCTCACTTGTCAAAACTAAAAGCATCCTTTCCCTGAACATGTTGTAAATCCAAACAGAAATTACTATATCATGAGGACCCCAAATTTTTGAGGCTTAATGTGTTCAAGATGTGAGGAATATTTTTAAATTTTTAATAAGAAGTATTACTCACAATGACAGCATGGATAAGCATTCATAAGGAAAACAATAAAAAGAAATAAAGGGAGGGGTAATGTAAACAGGGAGAAGAAGAGAAGGAATGGGAAGAAAATTTATGAGATTGTGCTAACTCCGGTGATTTACAGCTTTAAGGAAATGCTTTATAAAAGAAGTCCAGGCTATCATTTCAGACAGCTGTAATTTTTTTCCATCATTGCCACTAAAGAAATACTCTATTTCCATTACAGATAGGCTGAGGTTGCGGTATTTTTCAATGAGAAGATGATACCACTAAGTCACATCTAGCATGTTCTGTTCCAATTGCTTCCCACATCCTTTTCTCTTTTTTTTTTTTTAAGGAAAATAATAACAAAAATAAAAAAGCAGCTCATTGCCACTCCAGATTTGTATATAATCTAAAAATAATCTGCCCAAACCATTTCCAGGTGAACACTGTGATGAGTCCTTGTCAACTTTATTCAATGTTTCATGAAGGTTCTGATGTGACCCAGTGATTCTGAGATTATCTTACATGCATCCTGCCTTTCTGATTTCTTTTACCCTTGCTGAATCTCTCAGGTTAATTTGCTTGCATTGTTACTTTCAAAATGCTCCCAGTGCGGTTTTAAGAACGGTTATTGGGTAGTTCTCTTAAATCCCTTGGTTAAATTATGACAGTTAAATTAATGTGGTTAAGTTAATGGATTCTGATTTAATAACTGTTGACCGGTCTCTAGTCCAAGGCTAATTACTAAACTATCTGTGGAAACAGTGCAAATGGAGACCCATAAACATTTCAACATTAAAATCAAGCTATCAAACGGTTAAACACAAAGTGTCTATTCCCTATCTTGACAAAAAAATGTCTTCACAATAAAATACTTTGAAATAAGTGAAACATGGGGGCCCCTGGGTGGCTCAGTCGGTCATGTGCCGGACATCAGCTGGCGTCATGATCTCACAGCTCCTGATCTCAAGTCTTGCATCAGGCTATCTGATTCTGTCTCCCTCTTTCTCTGCTCCTCCCCCACTCACACTCTGTGTGTCTCTCTCTCAAAGATAAATAAACTTAACAAAACTCTTAATATGTAAAATGTGACTTTTATATAGATGAAAGAGAGCAAGCTTTCAAAAAAATGTAATTTTATTGTTATTGTACACGTTTGGGTGCTTTGTTGACGGCTGGTGATGTTTGAGTGACTGGATGAAGACATTTCATTATTTACAATTTACTATATAAGTATTCTATATCATTTGCTTGTTGGTTTCATTTCAGGAAAAATACTCATGGTTACTAAAATTAGGATTGTCTCATACTTTGTGTTCTACTAACAGTAATGTCATATCAGGTCACCTTTCACCATTTTTAATCAAATTGCTCAGCTGAGGAATAGCATATAAAATTATTAATAAAATGCGCAAATCTATGTGTTTGCGAATGAAATGCCAATTTTACAAAATTTAAATTAATAATATTTTATTAAGAAAATTTTATGAAGTATTTTATTTTTATCATAGAAGTGTCTATCAATTATGTAGTAATATTTACTATCTCATAAAATCTCAGGCATTTCATTTGATTTGTTCAACTTGTTTATCTAATAAAAGTAATTTTAGCTCATTTACACTGTTTTGATCAATAATTATATCTGTCTTTAATAAAGGATTTATAATGTCCTGTTTGCAAATTTTATGTGGGTCATATTCAATATAAAGTTCACTTTGTTGTTTCCAGTTTTTAAAAACTTAAGCAAGCTGCCTCTTTGAACATTTCTATTTCTTTATGCTTCTCAGCTTTTCCCCTTGAGCCCTACTTTTGTATTTTTTATTTCTACTATGATCTCAGCATGAACTCATTCTCACTAACCTAAAGGATTAGGAAATAAATTGCAATTATATTCAAAGTGAATTTAATTTGAATATATTTTCATTGAAAATGTAAAATAAAATTTTGTTTATATGTTTTCAAAAATGTTATGTTCTAAAATATTTAGAACAATATATAAAAATTAAAATTCAGAACAAAGTATAAAACATTGATACACATTTTAGTGTAAATTATTTGAATGAATCTGAAATGATTTATTTTGGGGAAAATTAATAAACTCTAATTAAACTTCCACAAAAGCAAATTTTCTTGTGTGATTCCAGCAATTAATGTCCAGCTAGTCATCATTTAGGAAATTTAGAGGCCTCTGGGTGGCCCAGTCGGTTAGCCATTCGACTTCAGCTCAGGTCATCATCTCACGTTTGTAAATTCAAGCCCTGCGTCGGGCTCTGTGCTGACAGTTCGGAGCCTGGAGCCTGCTTCAAATTCTATGTCTCCCTCTCTCTATGCCCCTCCCCCACTTAGGCTCTGTCTCTGTCTCTCAAAAATGAATAAATTTTAAAAGTTTTTTTAAAATTTAGATTATGCTTTACTCATATGTAGACTTAGGTACAGGTAGATTTAAATATATACACTCACAAATATAAGAGTGATACATCCTGTTTAACATTGCAAAATGTTGCCTTGGTGCCGTGTGCAACAATGAATTGCAGATGAATGTGATGAACGTAGAAGACTAGGAAAAGAAGAACACGGAGTTTTCATACCGCTTCTTTTATCCGAGAGGAAGGATTGAACAAACTGGTTAATTTGTGTCTTCTGTTTCCTAAGTGCTTCCACATCCCAAATCTTCCTCACGCTCAGAGGATGTGTCAGTGACACAATGAAGAAATTTTGATGGCATTCAGTGGCATCAGTGTTTGTCTAGAGATGTGAAGTGTTTGCCCAAGGATGGAAAGTGTGAGTCCCCAGAGCACACGTTTAGGACTCTGCTTTCCGCCATGTCAGCACTGAGTGCTGCTCGGATCCCGAGGGCCGGAAGTGACGGCGCCCTCTTTCACAGAAGTTTGTGAAATGAGGGGCCCTCTGAAGTGTGAAGCTCAAGTTCCAGCGGAGAATGGTTGGGAATCCTGTTCTCATGATGTGACCCATCCATGGCTGTGTCTTCCCAATGCCTTTGTCAGGCTCCTTTCCCCAGAGGTATACTAATCATCACGCAGTGTTTAGGACCAAACGCAATGAGAGTGTAGCTCTTCCATGATGAAAAGCGCCTGAAATAACTGCACTTACATCTGACTCTGATCCCAGACATCGTGCTTTTCTATTATGATGCAACAGTCTGTCTTCCATTTTCTGCTGAGAGACCTTGGGCAAGCTACGAATTCTCTGACTCTTAATTTCTTTAGCCATAAAATGGGCTCAATAAAACTATGTTCTAGAGTTGTTACAAAGATTAAAGGAGTTGATGAATCATAAAATAAATTGTTCATTGCCTAATAGCTATTTTCATTGTTTCTGGTGTAAAATTTATCCCTCCTCTCTCCATGCCACTGTTTAACCAAATAAGCTCCATCAATTGTTTCTGACATACCCTCAGATAAAAAAATAGATAGGCTGTTTTCTAAAGAAAAACTTCATGCTCAAGATAGTCACTGTACTTCCCCCAAACTGTAGGGAACAGTGACTGCCAATCCTGGACAACTGCTTTCCCCCTCTCCCTGCCCCCATCTTTGCTGCCCCCCCCAACTGGGGATCAACTTCTTGAACTCTGCAGAGTCTCCTTCTTTAAATTCATGGATGTAACCTATGCAACCCCATCCAGTGATTCTGCCAACGAGGCTTGTTAGCCCAGTGACTATTTCAGATCTTGTCTGCCTCAGTCTAATATTCCACCCCTCCTTATTCTCAGCAGCTAACCCTGCCATACTTAACAGAGAAGATAAACCATAAGATAGGAACTCTCTCAAGCAAACCTGTAAAATCAACTTTATTGTATCCATCTGTGTCTACACCTTCTCACTTCTTACCTAAGTGCCTCTGTCTGCTTGTGCTCCTGATCATGCTTCTCCTGATGTCTCATGGATTTCTTGTCATAAATTATTAGATTCCTTTACTTAAATTTCTCTCTTTTCCTTAGGTCTTTCCCATCAGCACTTAATTATATTCATGCTTCTCTTCTTAAAACAAAAAACAAGAACAAAAAAAATGTTTCATGGACCTGTCACCTGTTACCATCTATATTATCTCTCTGTTACAAATCTACTACTTGAATGAGTTTTCTCTATTCATTGTCTCAATTTTTCAATCTTCCACATATTCCTCAAGCCAATTCCAGCAGGTTCCACTTCACCAAAACTGCTCTCACCAATGTTATCTTCAAGGTCAGCCCATGGTGCCCAAAGCCAATTTTTTAATGTGTTGATTGACCTTGGGCAGCATTTAATGCTTTTGATCCCTCTCTCCTTCTCAAAACACTGCCTTCTTGTGACTCTCATGGAATGACCTTTCCTTTTTTTGTCTGTCTATGCAGCAGTGTCTTCTTTGTTGCCTCTGGTAGGTAGGTCTTCCTCTACTTCACTCCAAGGTTTGCAGGGTGCTCTTCTAGATACTATTTCTACTTACTCCTCAGATTCTCACACAGCAACCTTACCCATCTTCACCCCCATGGCAAGACACTGTCAGGAGCAACCCAAAACCATCTGAAGAAGAAAAATTATCAGCTCACAAGCATGGGGAATTCAAAGGATAAGACTTAGCTCTGTTCAGGAAGGTGACTAGTGATCGGAAGAAACTGTCCTATTTTCTCTGTCCTTTAGCCCTGCTTTCCACAATGTCGTCTTCATTCTTAGCCAGGCTTTCTCCCTTAAACAGCCAAGAGAGCCACTGGCAGCTCCAAACTTATATGGCCTAGAATTCTAGAAGGAAAGAGATCAACATTTTTCTGGTATTTGTTTCCACTCTTCCCAAGAGGGTTCTGATAAACTCACCTCGGTTCACCTGCTCACCCTGAACCAAACACTGTGGCCAGAGTGATGGGGTACCTAGAGAGTCAATCTTGGTCCCACCCCTGAGGTAGGGTAGGGCAGAGTGAATCCTATCCAGGACACCTCAGTGTCCCCACAGGTCTTCTTCTGAGTAAAGGGAAAAGACACTGGTTAAGAAAACAAAGTACACATCCATGTTCTCATTTAACATTTTTTGCCAGTAATTTTCCTGCCTCTACATCTAGCTTAATTATGAATCTTGAGCTCTAGAACTTCATATATCCAACAACCTTCTAGCCCTACCATTTTGTTTTGTTTTGTTTTGGAGGGGTTTTTTTGAAAAATATATAAGCAAATGAAACAGTTCGAGAAACAAACTCATTATTTTGCCCCAGAAAATTTGCTTCCCCCCCGACTACTCTCTTTCAGCAAACAGCACCTCTGTCCACCCAGCTGCTCACGCCAGAGACCTACTGGTCCTCTGGGAAACTTCTCCCACCCCACTAGATATCCATATTTAACGGATTTTCAGGTGCTGTGACTTTCACATTGTTTTCTGTCAAAATCACATCAAACATCTTTTCCAACCATAATGGTATGAAATTAGAAATTAATTGATAGTCCATCTGTCCATTCCTGACGTGCCCTCTGCCATGACCCTAATTTAAGCCACTATCACTTCTGCATAGACGTTTAAAAACATTTTCTTGCTGATTTGTAACTTTTGGCTCCTATTTATTCTCTTTTCCCCTCTATTTTTAACTTAAAAAATGTTAAAGTTATACCTGTACATAAAGTGACAAAAGATTTCACAAAGTTTGTTACAAAGACCAATTCCTGTCACCTATTCACCCTTTTCATCATTCTTCCCTAAAGGCAGCAACTATCCCAATTTTAACTGATTATTTAAGTATTTATCTCCTAAATAATACACTGTATTTCTACTTTTTGATATTTTTCAATTTTAGGCATTTCTTATTGACTTCCCACTGAAAGGATGAGGGTTTAATTTTCTTTCCTTTCTTTGCTCCCTATTCATATATATATATATATATATATATATATGCCTGTGCCATCCACCTTCTACTAGTATAGTTGTATCATAATTTTGGCTTGACATTTTTGGGTTGATATTCATAATTTTGGTTTGACATTTAAAAATTTTTTTTAAGTTTTTATTTATTTTTGAGAGATAAAGAGATAGCATGAGCAGGGGAAAGTCAGAGAGAACGGGAGACACAGAATCGAAGACAGGCTCCAAACTCTGAGCTAGCTGTCAGCACAGAGCCTGATGTGGGGCTCGAACTCACGAACCGTGAGATCATGACCTGAGCTGAAGTTGGCTGCTTAACCAACTGAGCCACCCAGGCGCCCCTGGCTTGACATTTTTGGACTGATAAAACTACATAAAAACTATTTATAGTTGAAGATATGAAAGATCGTTTTTCTTTTCCTATTTAATATGTGTCTCTCGTAAGTGGCTTCCGTTTTTCTTTTTTAAAAATTTTTTTGTAAATGTTTATTTATTTCAAAGAGAGAGCGTGAGGAGGGGAGGGGCAGAGACAGCTCTAAGCTGTCAGCACAGAGCCTGATGTGGGGCTCGAACTCACGAACCGTGAGATCATGACCTGAGCTGAAGTTGGAGGCTTAACAGACTGAGGCACCCAGGTACCTCTTTATTTTCTTTCTTACTTACTTCTTTTGTGTGTAGCTTTCGTATCAGATATGCTAATACTTGCCTGTCTATGTGTATTGGTGAGAGAGGGATGATTAGAACCTCTGCGTCTGTGCACAGGACTTGGGAAAGAAGAGCTTCACTGTCATGGGATCTGACCAAGCCATTTAATGGTGGGGCCTCTGATGATGGTATTCTGGGGGCTTATCCCAGGACCAGGAAGCTTTCTTGAAGGACACCATTGCACCTCCTGCCTTGTGAACAAAGGCCTGGATTTCAGCACTTCCGGAGTGGAGAATGAAGTCACCAGATCTCAGTATGCAGCTCCTTACATCTTCTAATTGGCTGGTGTTTAGCAAGTCACCCCTTGTTCTCAGCTGTGCCTGGCTCTCTCCAGTCCAGAAACCTTCTCTCCAAGAGAACAAGCCGCCAATCTTTTTCCAGGGTGGGTCAGAGACAGGTGCCTAGCCACATGGAATAAAGGAGTGGATCTGACTGCTTCTTAAACAGATGAAAGACGGGTTCTCCAGTGTACTTAATGAAAAAAATGTTGCTTGTGATGGGGAAAATTCCGGAAAGGGCTAGCCTGAACTGGGAGGGGGTAACCTGAAGAGAGCCTACAAATAAGTCAAGACAAAATTATGGCACCACTATGTAAAGGGGCCAACATTTTGAGTGGAGAGAGCTGAAACTGACCCAGAAACACAGCGACAAAGTTACAGAATGAGCCACAAGGTTCAATGGAGGTTGAGAATGTAATAAACTGAAGATGCAGAATGGATTAAGTATTTGCATTCTGCTGAAGGAGGGTCATATATCTACTTTGTAGGGGGTGTTGTGATAGTTATAGATTGTATATGTAGCCTGTTTTACATTTTAGGTTTTTAATAAACGGTAGTATTATATCATTTTTAGTTAAGATATTACCCCATTCACATTTTTTTTTAAAACAGGTATATTTTTAGATTACAACCAAGATGAACCATCTGGAAAGTATTTATGAAGGGAGATACTGCAAATAGATACTGGTAAAACATTATAGCAGGAATTCATGATCCTCTGTATCTAAAATGACTCATGGCACTTTCTTTCCTACCTCTTGTATCTCCACTGCAGATTCAGACACCCACTAGGAGAGTCTAGTTAGCTTGGATCTTGGTACCTAACTTAAAAGGGTAGTTCCCCACATGATAATAACAATAAAATAGTGATAATAATACATAACTCAATGTTCTATACATAGATTCTATGCCTAAAAAAGATAGCATCAATAAAATGTACCCCAAAATGCTACAACTGAGGGTTTTTTTCTTAAATGGTAATTCTTTTAATTACTAGAAAATCTGAGTCATCTCAAGTCAGTGTTTTAGTGCTTTCTTTATAAGCCCCATTCTAGGTTCTCAAGGTACTGAAGAGAACGTGCCCAAATGCCTTTGTGAAATCCACTCTACTCTGATGGTACACGGGACATTGGTTGGAATGAGGACACCCTAAATCATTCTGTAAGCTGCGCATAACCCCCATCTCCAGAAGTCTCTGCCTCAGTGCAGAGGAATTTTTAACTGAGGACCTTAGGCCACTCCAGCTGTGAGGGCAATTTGTCTTTGGAATCATAGCAATAAAGCCTAGGTTGTTATTTTTTATGTTACTCTATCATGGCAGTCCGATGCCTTATTCATATTTCAGTACGTAGCACTTTATTGCAATAATTATCTCTTCACGTAGGGAAGTTTTTTAAAAAATCTATTAATGAATGATTAGAGATATTTGCTAATTTTGTAAGTGTTCATAAATCATTTATAATATTTATGTTCTCATTTCAGCCGAACAAAAATGATGGAAAAAAATCAGATCACATACTTAAGAAAAATAATAATAATAACAGGCCATGGTGACGTTGAGCACCAGCATATTATCTCCTTTCTTGATTTACCTATTCATCTATATGTAAGTTCCACTAATTTAAAAATTGCATCAATTTTATTAATAAAAATAATCGGGTTCTACTAAATTTTAGAGACTTAATGCATTTATTTTACATTTATCATTTTTATACAAACACCAGTGGACATTTAATACCATGCTGAAGTCTGCCAGATTTTCCCAGAACATTCCATTTCATCAAAAAATAAAAGAAACAGCAGTGGCTTAAAATGAAGAATTTCTTAGTGTATATCAACGGCAACAAACAAAAACAAACAAAAATAAATGACAAAATTTTGTTCTTTATAGAATGTATTAATATAAGTGATAGTAAAATACTCATTACTTATACCAGAAATGTCAGAGGAAGAAATTGACACTCTTATTCTGTTATGTTTGTTTTTAGTTTGGTAATGTGGTGATGTTAAGTTTTGAATATGTGCATTTCAGGCATGAACTCAACTTGGGTCATGATGGCCTTTTTAAATGTTGCTGGATTTTTTTTTTTTTTTGCAAGTGTTCTGCTAATGTTTCTGAGTCTACATTCATCAGGGATATTAGAACATAGTCTTCTTGGGGCTTCTGGATGGCTCAGTTGGTTAAATGTCTGATGTCGGCTCAGGTCATGATCTCATGTCATGATCTCCCGTTTCGTGGGTTCAAGCCCCATGTCAGGCTCTGTGCTGACAGCTCAGAACCTGAAGCCTGCTTTGGATTCCGTGTGTCCTTCTCTCTGTCCCTCCTCTGCTCACACTCTGTCTCTTTCAGTCTCTCAAAAATAAATAAATATTTAAAAATTAAAAGAAAACATACAGTCTTTTTTGGTAGTGTCTTTGCCAAGTTTTAGTATGAGGATAATGATGGTACCATAAAATGAGTTAGAAAGCATTCTCCCCTCTTTTAATTCTTGAAGTGTTTGTGTATAACTTAGATTATTTATTTCTTAAATGTCTGATGAAATTCATCAAAGAAATCTCTGACCTTGAAGTTTTCTTCATGGGGACATTTTCAACTGTGAATTTTATTTCTTCAACACCTATAGGGCTTTTCAGGTAATCAGTGTTTTCTTGAGTAGGTTTTGTTAGCTTGTGTCTTTCAAAGAACACATTTCAAAGAACAAAGAACTTCATCTTGGTTATCAAATGTCTTGGCATTCTAATTTCCATAATATTTCCTACTGCCTTTTTATTTAAAATTTTTAATGTTTATTTTTGAGAGAATGAGAGAGAGAAAGAGAGAGAGAGAGAGAGAGAGAGAGAATGAGTGGGAGAGGGGCGAAAGAGAGGAAGACACAGAATATGAAGCAGACTCCAGGCTCTGAACTGTCAGCACTGAGCTCGATACAGGATTTGAACCTACGAACCATGAGATCATGACCTGAGCCAAAGTTGGACACCCAACCAACTGAGCCACACAGGTGCCACCTTTTTTTCTTTAAAAAAATTTTTTAATGTTTATTTTTGAGAGAGAGAGAGAGGCCTTTTTAATATCTGTGCACATGTAATGATGTCCTTTTCTCTTTCTTAACATTGGTAATTTGTGTCATTTCTATTTTCCTAAACAATGCATCTAGAAGTTTATCAATTATATTGATCTTTTTAAACATGATGGTTTCATTGATTTCCTGTATCATCTTCATCTTTATTTTATTGGTTTCTGTTTTTATCTATATACTTTAATTTTTTTGTTTTAGGTTTAATTTGCTTTTATCTTTCTAGTTTCTTAAGGTGGAAATTTAAGTAATTCTTTTGAGATCTTTATTTTCTTCCCCTATAAACATGTAATATTCTCAGTTTTCTTCTAAGCACTACTTTTGCCACATTGTATAAATTTTGATATCGATTTTAATTTTTACTCTGTTCAAAATATTTTCTCATTTTCCTTGTGATTTTTTTTGTATCATGGATTATTAAAATTTTAGAGGTGTGTTTTTAAATTCTACTAGTGTTTTTTTTTTTAGTTTTGATTTCTAGTTTAATATCTTTGAGTTTAGACATCATAATTTGTATGATTTGAATCTTTAAAAGTTTATTAAAACTTGTTATATGGTCCAGTATATGGTGTATTTTGGTGACTATCCCATTTGCCCTTGAAAAGAATGTATATTCTATTTGCTGGGTTTAGTTGGCTGATAGCATTGTTCAAGTATTCTGTATCCTTATGAATATCTGTCTAAGTACTCTTATCAATTATGGAGAGAGAAGTATAGTTGTGGTTTTTGCCTATTTTTTCTTTGAGGTTTACCAATTTTTGTTTTGTGTGTTTTAAAATTCTGTGTTTAGAGGTATATATAAAAAATTTTATGTGTTCTTGATGAGCATATAAATGTTTATCTTTATCATTAAGAAATGTCCTGCTTTATCCTTGGTAATACTCCATGTTCTAAAATTTACCTAAGAGAATAATATCTATTCTAATATTCTTCTGTATAATGTTAGTATGATATATTTCTCATCATCATTGCACTTTTCACTTGTTGGAAGTGGCATGGGTCTTTATATTTAAAGCAAGTTTTTCTTGTACTCAGCAGATAATTGTCCCCTGTTTTTTATTCAATTAAATAATTCTGATTTTTAATGGAGTGCTAGGCCATTTATGTTTAATGAAATTGTCAATACATTGGTTTAAATCTACATATTTCTATTCATTTTCTATTTGTCTTACCTGATCTTTGTTTCTTTACACCTCTTTTCTTGCCTTATTGGATTTATTTAATAATTTTCAAGATTTTAGTTTATCTTTTCTATTTATTAGCACTAAAATATTTTAAAGTATTTGTTCTAGAGTTTACAACAAATTATTAAATTTGTCCCAGTGTACCTCCAAATAACACTTTACTGTAGTATACTTCCATCATGGCTTTTTAGCCATTGTTGGAAACCGTTGTTGCATCTATTATACTTCTACATGTATTATTAATCCCACAATATGCTATCTTTTGCCTTAGACCATCAGATATCTTTTAGATGTTTTTAATTGCAAAATATGTTTTATATTTACCTACACTTTTACAATTTTTGGTGCTCTTCATTTCTTTGTATAGATCCAAATTTCCATCTGGTATTATTCTCCTTCTACCTGAAGGACTTTAACATTTTTTTGTAGTGAAGATCTACAGGCAACAAATTCACTTAGCTTTTGCTTGTCTAAAAAAGACATTATCTTGACTTTATTTTTGAATGCTATTGTTTTAATTTTTAAAAAATATTAATTTTTTATTTTGAGAGAGAGAGGAAAGAGAGAGTGAATGGGGGAGTGGCAGAGAGAGGGTGAGAGATTCCCAAAAGGCTCTGCACTGTCAGCACAGAGTCTGACATGGGGCTTGATCTCATGACCATGAGATTATGACCTGAACCCAAATCAAGAATCAGCGCTTAACCAATGGCCACCCAGGAGCCCTTGACTGCCATTTTCTTTGAATAAAGAATTCTAGGGTGACAGTATCATTTTTTTCCCTCTTCAAGATGTCTCTTCATCATCTGATTTACATTGTTTTCAGACAAGAAGTTTGCAAAATTTCTAATTGTCTTTCGTTTGTATGTAATATGACACTTTTTCTCTGGCTGCTTTTGAGATTTTCTCATTATCACTGGTTCTCAGAAATTTGATTATAATATGACTTATTGTCATTTTTTGTTTGTTTTATTTTTTTTACTTGGAGTTTGTTAGATTTCTGAGATTTGCAGATTTATAGTTTCATCAAATTTGGAAATTTTTGTTGCTTTTCTCTTTGTTTGTTTCTCCTGCTCTTTCTGGGACTCCATTTACATATATGGTAGACTGATAGTTTTCTTCATGTCACTGTGCTCTGTTTACCATTTTCTGTCTTTTATCTCTGTACTTCATTCTATTCACCCTTCCTTCTATCCGCATAATTCATTTGGACAGATTCTGTCACTAGGTCTTCCACTTCACTAATCTTTTATTTTTGCAAAGTCAAATATGCTGTTCATTCCCTTCAATGTATTTTTAATTGAGAGATTGTGTTTTTCATCTTTAGGAATATCATTCTTTTTACACTTTCAATTTCCCTCTTCTTTATGATCCTACTTTCTTTTACATATTTGAGCATTTGTATCATGTTTGTAACAATGCCTCAATATCATTTTCTGCAAATTCTGACATCTCTGTCATTTATTTTTTATTTCTGTTGACTGACTTTACTCATGGTTATAGTTACTTTTTCCTTCTTCACGTCTACTGACTTTTGTGAGAATCCTGAATGCTATGAATTTTATATTGTTGGCCACTAGATTTTCTTGTATTTTTAAAATACCATTTGATTAGTTTCTGGAAAGCAGTCAAGTTTCCTTTAGATTAGTTTATTCCTTGTGTGATTTATTTTTAAGCTCTTTTAAGTTGGGTCTAGAGTAGCCTTTACTTCTAGGAACAATTTTGCTCTACGTCGAAGATGTGGCCCATCTAGTCTCAAGGTTTTTATGCAATCTCTCCATTCTAATTTTGGGATACTTGAACAATTTCAGACTCTATGTGAGCTCTGAGAATTGTTTGTCTTTCAAATTCTTAGTAATCACTCTTTTCTTGAAAGCTGTTTTTGTCTGGCCTATGTATGCATTCCCTCTATGTATGAACATTTTGGTATTCAGGTAAAGATTCAAGGGTTCCTTCTTATAGATTTCTGGAGATTTCTCTCTGTGTACCTCCCTTCTTTAGGGTAATCTGTCCCATGAATTCTATTTGACTCATCCTCTTAGACCATCAACCTTGGTTTACCCAACTCAGAATAATTGTCAGACTTCATTAGGCTTCCCCTACCAGGCTGCAGAGAATTACCTCTCGCCAGAAAGGTATAGGTGACAGATTTAACATCAATTTTTTCACTTCAGAATTTACAGTCTGGTGTTGGCAGTTTTCCAATGTTTGAAAATAGTTTTCCTTATAACTTTCAACTATTTAGATATTTATGGCTGGAAGTTAATTTTGACTATATTACTCCCTCATGGAAGAAACAGAATTCCACATATTCATTATTAATGTTTTTATTGTATTCCTTTGTATTGATGTTGGAGGAGCTTATACAGAAAATAATTTGCTGTTATAAATTATCAAGCTTTTAATATCTTGTATATAATACATCTCCTTGGGGCAGGATATGAGTGTGAAGATAGGAGGTGAAATCTGTCATATAATTAGACCTATGGCTTCTCAAGGGAAAATATAATGTCTAGATTATCTTTCTAGTCATAGAATAATAATAATACTTTGCACATAATTGGCTTCCCAAACACTATTGGCCAATGAACAAGGAAGAGAGGAATCAATGGATGAAAATGGAAGAAAGCTATATAATCAGAGGTAGCATTCTACTGTCAAATATATAAATATATTTTTAAGATTTTGTTACATATTGCCCTTTTGCTCTTTAAAAAAAGTGGCACTCGTTTATATTACCATCAGTCATAAAAGTATTTAGTCATTTCCTTGCAGGCCTGCCAACATGTAGCTAAATCATTTTTATGTTTCTAAGAATTGATGAACAGCAACCATTAATTTGCACATTAGACCTTCAAACTTCTATGCCAATTTTCTTCCTAGATTTAGGATCTCTTAATAAAAAGTTTTGCCTGAGAGGAGTTTAAGTTATTTACATAATTATTCCTTCTTTGTCATTTCTGTATTCACAGTTTTCTTTCAAAGATATCAGCTGCAAAATTCTAGATTACCATTATGTTTATTAACCTAATATCAGCATTTTAGCTTTTAACATGAACCATTTATTAGCCACATTGTATAATTTTTTCCTGATCTAAAGTTATAAAAAAATCTTCAAAATTAATATCAAGATATTTTAAAGAGTTTGAAAGATGTGAGCAAATCAATGTGTTTTAATATCATGTAAAAAGAGATTTCCTGAAAATTAGGGTGGTCAAGGGTACCTGGGTGGCTCAATCGGTTAAGTGTCCTACTTTGGCTCAGGTCATGATCTCATGGTTTGTGAGTTCGAGCCCTGTGTTGTGTTGACAGCTCAGAGCCTGGAGCCTGCTTCAGATTCTGTGACTCCCTCTCTCTCTTTGCCCTCCCCCACTCACACATGCTGTCTCTTTCTCTCTCAAAAATAAATAAACATTAAAAATTTTTTTAAGAAGCATCTTAGTTCATATGTCCTTCTATATTGTTGTCTTTACTTAAAAACAGAAAATTAGTGTAGTAAAGATAAACTGAAAATCTTTCCTATAAAAAGAAATGATACATAAAAGATAGCAAACATCATTTTGATATAATTAAACTTATAAGAAAGTGAGGAAAATCTCCAGAAGATAAAAATATGAAGGAAATTGAACACAAAAAGATTATGTGTGAGTTGATACTTAAGCTTTCTTAGAGGGGTTGGTGGATCTTCATAAAGCAGAGGCTTGGAAAGTGAGCATTAATCCAGGTTAAAAGAGCATGTAGAAATTGGTACTACAGAAAGGTAAGGAGTTAGAATCTATATATGCGGAAGGATAGACTAAAAATTATTCATCCCCATCACAGGTAGGTGTAAAGAAAACCTCAACTAAGACTCTAGTTAAAAAAAAAAAAAAAAAAGAATAATCCCTTGCAAATTTACAATCATGAATTTATAGTCATGATAATTTATAATCATGAAACTGATGACACATGTTTGAGGTTTGAATTGCCACCATCACTATAGTCTGGTAACCATTTACGAATTAATCAATATAAATTTTAGTTCTAGACCAGTTATAATCCTGAGATACCTCAAAGCAAGTCACAAAGGATACATAAAGTCCTAGGAAACTAAGCTCACAGTCTAAAATTATAAAGAATACATAGAAACAATCTACTGTGAAAGAGATCAGCAGAGAAAAAAATAGGATTGGACCCTAAAAATAGGATTATCAGGCACACAGTATAAAATAAGTGCATATAAATGACTAAGATATTATAAACTAAACAAACAAGAACATGAGAAAACTAGAAGTCACTATGAAAATTGTCCAGCAAATTTTATATAGAAAAAAAGGCATTTGTAGAAAAGAAATAGTCACTAGACTTTAATAATTACTAAATGTGTTAAACATAAGATTTATGAATACAGAAAGAGATTTAGCAAATTGGTAGATTCTACTGAGAAAACTGTCCTAAAAGCAACACAGTTAAAGAGATAATGTGAAAGAGCAGTGAATAGACAAAGGACAGAAGGAGAAAGTGTAACATATGTGTAATTGATATTCCATGAGAAGACACCTATAGTGAATAAAAGAGAGGCAAAATTTTGAACAATATATGTGTAGAAGTTTTCCAAATTTAATGTAGGTAGGAATCCATGGTTTGTAACTCAAACAAGGGATCAGTAGGATAACAGCACTACATAAAATCCTACATGTCAGAAATGATGATATTAGGCAATGAAGCACAAAACTCAGACATACAAACAGCATCAGTAGAAACAAAAAGTGGAATAATATATTCAAAATGTTCAGAGAAAAATAACTGAGAAGCTAGATTTAATCTATTATCCAAATGGAGGTCAAAATGAAGGGCTATTAAGATAAATAAAACCCGAGGGAATTTGCTGTTAACAAAAGTTGCTGAATGAATTATTAAGGAAAGTACTGCAGAAAGAACAGTAATTGTGGAAGGCAATGAGATGCAAGAAGGAAGAAAACAACTTTTTTGCATATTGGCAAATTTTAAAAAGAGGGGATTGAATATATAAAACAATAACAAATTTGATGACCAATTCATAGCGATAAAAACAAGGTGATATGAACATCCTGGAAAATATTAGCAGGGAAGATAGGTGGTCGATCATTAAAGTTAAATTATTCTATAGGAAGAGAAAATAGATTAATATTTAAAAATCCTTTAATCTTGATTTTTTAGTTTACAGGATGTAAGTTCACTCTATTTGCTGTACAGTTCTGAGCTTTGGCAAATGGCACAGCGTCATGTAGTCGTACCACCATCAAGGTACAGAATAGCTCCGTTTCTCAAAAAATTCTATTGCGCACCTCCTTCGTAGATAACCCCTCTCCCTACTCCTAACCGCTGACAACCATAGATCTGTTCGCCATCCCGTAGTTTTGCCCTTTCCAGACTGCCGTATAGATGGGATCACACAGAATGCATGCACTCTGCTGGGTCTGGCTTATTTCACTTCACATGTGCCGATGAACTTCATCCTCGTGGTTGCCTACTTCACTGTTCTCATCTGTTCTATTCCTGAGTAGTAGTCTTTGTTCAACCATTCCAGTATCTCATCGTCTCAGGGTCGGCATCCAATGATTATCTTTTATATATCTTTTCCTTTATGTATCTTTTTTTAAATTTTTTTTTGAGAGAGAGTGAGAGAGAAAGAGAGAGAGAGAGAGAGAGAGAGAGAGAGAGAGAGAGAGAGAGAGCGTGAGCAGGGAAAGGTCAGAGAGAGAGGGAGACACAGAATCCGAAGACAGGCTCCAGGCTCTGAGCTAGCTGTCAGCACAGAGCCTGACGCGGGGCTCAAACCTACAAACCTGTGAGATCATGACCTGAGCTGAAGCGGGACATTCAACCGACTGAGCCACCCAGGCGCCCCTCCTTTATGCATCTTTTATGTATTATCCTTTATGTAACGTTTCCTGATATCATTTATAAAATTTGTATTGGAATATGGGCATTTGGAATATTATACCATGAGAGTCTGGGTTCTCTTAAAATCCTGTGGGCAATGTTGACTGGAATTGGTCAACATCAGGTCAAAAGCTCTGTTGCAAACTGTGGGCTGTGGTTCTGCTGTCAGTTCAGTTTTCAGAC
Organism: Suricata suricatta; assembly: GCF_006229205.1. Lineage (NCBI taxonomy): Eukaryota > Metazoa > Chordata > Mammalia > Carnivora > Herpestidae > Suricata > Suricata suricatta. The sequence goes on along the minus strand of NC_043706.1, from coordinate 112,121,416 downwards.
GCATGCTGTGCTATGGGGTCGGCTCTCTGCACACTCCACTTCTAGGCCAGCTTGGAAATTGGGCACTATTTTGTATCACAGTTCAGTTCTCTGAGCATTTGCTGTGCTTCTTTTCATCTGTTTTGCACATAGATCAGGTGTGAGTTTGGTTGGTATCAAATTACACACATAATTATGGAGCTCTCTCATTTCATGCTCCTAAGGCTCCCTTTTCTCAGTTCTTCTGGCCGGAAAAAAATGTTCTTACTAAATTTTTACTAATATAAAACTGTTTGTTTTTCCTTTTGTCATTTTATTCTATTTTATTATTATTATTATTTTTAAATGTTTATTGTTTTGAGAGACAGAGCATGAGCAGGGGAAGGGCAGAGAGAGAAGGAGACACAGAATCTGAAGCAGGCTCCAGGCTCTGAGCTGTCAGCACAGAGCCTGATGCAGGGCTCAAACCCACAAACCACAAGATCATGACCTGAGCTGAAGTCGGCCACTTAACAGACTGAGCCACTCAGGCGCCCCTCTTTTTATCTCTTAACCTATTAATGGGATTAAACTTATTTTCTGTTATTGACCTGTTTTTGCATTCATCCAATGAACTCCACTCGCTTATAATATTTTATACCACTAATGTTCTGTTAAATTCTATATGTTAATATTTTCTATAGGATTTCTGTATTAACACATACACACACACACTCTCTCTCACCCCCTCCACACACATGCTACAGATTGAATTATATGATTCTCCTCTCCTTCATATGTTGAAGCTCTAAGCCCCAATATGATGGTATTTGAAGATGGAGCTCCGGGGAAGTAATTGGATTTAGATGAGGTCCTGAGGGTGGGGCCCTCATAATGGGATTGGCGGCCTTACAGGAAGGGACACCGAAGAACTTACTCTCTCCATCATCTCTCTGCGTCGTATGAGAACCCAGCAAGAAGGTGGCCATCTGCAAGTCAGGAAAAGGGTCTCCCCAGAACCTGAGCACGCTGGTACCCTGATCCCTGACTGTCATCCTCCAGTTGATTAAACCACCCAGTCTATGGTGCTTTGTTATGGCAGCCTGAGCTGATGAACATTCTATTGATCCTATTTCTCTGGAGAGCCCTGACTATTGCAGAAAACTTCCTTCTTTCCCTGTGCTCTGAGACAATTTAAATAACACTGAAATTCTTTGTCCTCTGAAAGTTATCTGATTGCTTTTTGAATTTCCTATGTAGCTGTTCATTTGTTAGGTTTCCTAACTTTTCTGGAGTCAATTATTACTTTTTACATTTTTAGAAAATGCTCTATTTCAAGTTTTCCCATTTGTTTGCATAGCTCTGTAAATTATTATCATATAATAATATCTTATGCTTCTTTTTCAATTGTGGTTATTCTGCCATTTTTCGTTCAAACTGAATGTATCAGAGTGAGATTTCAAAAGAAGTTCAAATTGCATCTCTGTCCCTAATAGTTCTTAATATCTTTTGTTTATGCCTGGGTGATGTTTTTCAAACATTAGTGAATGTTACAGCAACCCCCCCATATTGTTGTTAAGTAATTTTTGTCTTTCAAGTTAAATTTTATACTTCTGCTCTTAGTCTATTTCTTTAGACATTTCTGATTTATTTTTTAATGTGCTTATTTATTTCTTGGCACATTACTACCAATTTATTTTGTAAAAGTAAATGGTTTATATTTTTTTAGTGGCGTATATATTAATTTAATGACACATGGTAACAGGATCTGTAAAGGCTGAACTCAATTCTCTGTCTAACCATTAAACATATTTCGAATAGTTAACATTATTTTTTAATCAGCTAATAATATAGAATTTAAGTATTCAACATGTTTCTAAAATGAGGACTACTTAAAACCACGCAACAGTTTTAATGATATCAGAATAAAGAACAGTGCACAGCAGAGATGGCTAACTTTCTTTATCTCCCACCTTCCCTTTGAATACAAACCCCCATCTAGTTAGAGGCTACATTTCCCATCCTACCTTGCACAGAGTTATGACTCCACGATTATGTTCTAGCTAGTGGGATTGACTGGAAGTCAACATCAATATTATTTCTCCTTAAGGGAATTACTTATCCTATACTTTCCTTCTTTCCTCTTTTATGTGGCCTAGAACCAAGAGGTGATGTTCAAGACAGTATGAGCACAATGCATCTTTGTTCAAATTTTTTAAAAAAATGACTACTCTGGAAAAGTAAAGACGTCCTTGCTTTGCCATTGACTTGATTAAAAACACTCACCTTACTAAGATGATTTATTAAAAAGTGCCCTTTTGGGTTGACTAATGAAAAACAGTTGCTGTTTCTCTCAATGATCCCTAAGCTAATGTGACCACAGAGCGTGGTCAGACTTTTGCCAACAAGCCACCTTCTACATGGGACAAGACTGTACCCAAGGGAATGGTCAAGCAATGAGAAAAAAGGAATCTGAGTCCTGGAAGGCTTTATGGAGCAGAGTCAACTCTATGAGAAGGAAACTGATTTATATCTTTTTAGAGTCATGTATTTTGGGGTTCCATTATTGAAGTAGCTAAGTCTATACCTTACTTATACTTTCGTTCCCATTCTATAGGAGGCACTGATTTAATACTTTTATGTTGATTAAATAAATCCATCTCTATTCAGTTCCCAAACTCATCAAACTGCAGGTATCTTCAACATATTGTAAAATTCAGTTTTTTAATTAGACCATCACAAAAAATGGATCTTGTTGATGCGTACTTAAGTACAATGAATTTTTGTTATATATTTGAATAGTTTTATTTTTATTTTTCTATTTTACTAGAGTCTATGTAAAGTGGGCATCATTGAGCTTACTAGTATAATTACTTTTATTATTTTCTCAGTAAATCTGTGCGTATAATAATCTGCCTCTAAAAAAAAGAAAGAGGTTTTTTTTTCCCTCTAGTGAATCATGGAGGAATCCAGTCAGTCAACCCCGACCGAAATTCTTAGGGACTACAAAAATCCCATTTTTAGAAAATAGTGACTTTACAGATGTGCATTGTGTCAATTACCAGGATTGCCAGTTTCCAAACAATGAAGGTAATGGTCTCCATTCATGCCAGCTAAATTTGGGCAGGCCACGTGCTTGTCAGACCAAGTGAGTCTTTTAGTTCAGGGTGCACTATTTATCTATGCAGTACCACATTTCAACACATGTTTGTTAAACACATAATATTTGCCAGGCCCCGTGCCACACATAAATTATAAAAATTATCCTTACCTTGAGACACTTACCCACTGGCTGTTTGTAGAAGAGATAAATGAATAAAGAGATAATTTCAATATAAAGTAGTGATTTTGATAAAAACCACAGTGCCAGTCAGTTATTAATTTATTGCCTTTCAGCTCCCAGTCCATCCTTCATTGCCTGCTTGTGACTTGGAAACATTGGTCTCTTGCTAGCTATTAAGCTTTGTCAGTAGAGGGTGCTGGAGGGACACTGCAGGAGGTAGAGAGGTCCCTGCCAGGTTCAAGTGTGCATTCCAGCATTCTTGTTCTGGCAGGGTTGGGCTGGCACGTAGGAAGGACACTCAGCGGAGTTTGCCTCTAGGGAGTTTCCACAGCATTGCTGCAAAAAATCAGAACGGGCAGTACCTCCCAGGCAAGCAATAGGTGAGTTCTGCTTTCCAGCTAGCCTCCCATCCGCAAGTTCAGTGGCACACCCTCACCGATGGAATCAGGCGGGGTCTGTGGGTGCTCAAAGAGTTTAACGATACTTCTTGAAGGTGACTTCCTGGCGGTTTTCTGGTAAGTCCAGCTGGTATCTGCCTGGCTTTGCAACCAGTTCAACAACAGCCTTTGGAGGCAGCCTCCCAGCAAAACTCATCACTATGGCAGTGGGCAATGTCCTGTAACTAGCCTTAGCCCATTGGCGCTGCCGCGGGAAGCTTGTGGGTTGTGAGTCCCAGCCCCTACGGTTCATGCCCGCCAGCCTCAGCTTGTGGGTTGTGGACCAGCTCTGGGCCGGGGAAACCAGCAAACATCTCCAGCATCCAATGGGCCGCAACCATCCCAAAGAGGGCTGGGTCCCAGGCTTGACCAAGGCCTCCTTCCTTGAGTAACCCCTCAGCCTTGGGCTTGTCAGGGAGCAAGACCTTTCTCTGCCGAATGGTCCTCTAACTGGACTTAGAATCAGATCCACACGAGACAGATTAACAGGAGAAAATCTAATTTAATAGGCGTGCATATGTAGAACCCACACAGACATGAAATTCCAAAGACAATGAGGCAAAAGGAAATTTATATGAGCTAAGGAGGGGGGGTAGAGGTATGGGAATACAAAGGGGAGAAAGCTCATTAGCAAGAAGGTGAAAGGAAATGTTTGGAAAAACAAGGTTGCCCTATAATGCAGATAAGTTCCTTAGGTGAGGGGGAGCCTCTGTTAATAGCTCTTTTCTCTGGTTACAGGCTCTCCTTTCCCATGTAAATACAGGCAACTGAGGCGGAAGCAGAGGGCTTTTCTTGCATTTGTTGGGTTTTGATTACTTTTAACTCAAAATCATCTTTTTTCTGAAGTTTATTTATTTATTTTAAGAGAGAGAGCAAGCAAGCATGCTAGCAAGGGAGGGGCAGAGAGAGATGGAGAGAGAGAATCCCAAGCAGGCTCTGTGCAATCAGCGATCTTACAAACCGTGACATCATGCACTGAGCTGAGATCAAGAGTCAGATGCTTAACCAATTGGCCCAATCAGGTGCCTGGTAACTCAAAATAATCTTTATGTCAAAGTGACCCATTTTGGGGTAGCCTGCCTTGGGTCCCTGCAGGATATTCTCTACATTTCTCTTTATTCCCTTTTAATAATGGATAAATGGATAATAATTCTTTATATTAGCCTTTTCTTTTCAAATTACTGTGAGGTTTTTGTCTCCTTACTGGAAACTGACTTATAAGCACTATTATCATTCATCATCATTATCATCACATCATCATCATCATCATCATCATCATCATCATCTTAACCATAAATAAACAATAACCATATTGTCCCTAAATTAACAATGATACATAGAATGCTATTTATATGGAGTTTAATGATATGCCAATATACCTATATTTGCATAATAATGTACAGATCTTAAGTAATCACAGATTTTTCTAATCTCTTTTGTTTTAAAAAATGTTTAGCATTTATTATTTTTGAGACACAGAGAGACAGAGCATGAGCAGGGGAGGGGCAGAGAGAGAGGGAGACACAGAATCTGAATGAGGCTCCAGGCTCTGAGCTGTCAGCCCAGAGCCCAACGCAGGCTCGAAATCATAGACTGCGAGATTTTGGCCTGAGCTGAAGTCAGATGCTCAACTGACTGAGCCACCCAGGTGCCCTTCTAATCTCTTTTTCCCAGTTAGGGAATCACTTTTAACTTATTTTTATCTGAAAAGCTTACCTGAAAGATTCATTCTCATATCACCCAAAAATGAATGCTGAGGAAATAGTACAAAGTGTAACATACCAGAGAAATTTATTCTCCCAGTCAAGAAGCTAAGTGCAATATAAATTTAACCCAAAATTTCAGTAATCCACTGGCCTTGGGGATTGGGTTTGTGAAAAATGGGGTATTAATCAGCCAGTATTCAACTTCACTGCCTCATGGACACTGAAGGTTCTGAATAGAACTTCTATGTGGAGACTCAGAGACCTGTAAGAGTTTAGTAGCCAGGGCAGTAAGATTTAACTTAAAAAAAAAAAAGAAATTAATCATGGAATAGTATTTCATATCTTCTGGAAGTAAGTTCTCATGGATGTCCCTATTCTTTTGCAAGGAGTTATGAATACAGAAGTTTGAGGCCACATATTCTAGAATTCAGCTTAACACAATAATACTCTGCAGGGACCCTACTATGTGAAACGTAGAAGATGAACTGAATTCCTCCCTTAAGAAGTTTATAATCTAGTAGAGACTCATATAGGTGACAAATAGAATGCAGGAAAGACCGAATGAGTGGTCAACAAGAAGCATGGCAGCCATGGGAAAGTGCCTCCTACCCCTCCAGCTGCACGGAGCATAGATGACCAAGACCATAACCCCTGACAGTCATATGGCTTTTTTGCTGACGCCACACATCCCACAGACTTCTCCTAGGCAACCACTGACTGACGGTGGCAGTGACACTAAAGCAGCTCATTTCTGGGAGAAGCTAGACTTCTCCAATGGAAGACTTTGGCTTGAGGATTCATCAACCGCCTCACTGAACTTTCCTTAGACTGCACCACATCCAACTTCTTCCCTTCCTTCTCTCTCCTTCACTCAGTGTCAGAGTTGCATATAATCTTATGGCTCCCAGCTTTTCCCAGCTGTCTCCCCATTTTTTTTCAGACATCTTTCTTTAATGTTTCTTTAAATGTTGCACATTTAATCCCATCTTGGCTCAGCTGCTTGGAGGATCCGCACTTACAGAGGTACATGCAACATGTATGAAAATATTAATTCTGAAAATTCATTTCAGAGAAAAGTATCTTTTAATCTGGGCATGGGAGGAAGAGTTGGATTTTAGTAGTAGAAAATGCAGCATGAAAGCAGACTGGGCTATGAGATAGCAAATGACATGGTGAGAGCAACTAGCCCAGAATGGCCAAAATGTAAAATGCAGACCAGAATATATGTACAATAAATGTATAAACACAGAGGGGCCAGGAGGACGTTCTCAAATGCTGTGCTGAGAAATTTATTTATTTCTTAATCACTTTAGCATTTTGAATAGGAAACTGAAATAAAGGCTTATCTCAGAGAGGAGGCTGGTGACTGCCAGGAAAACCCAGTGTAAAGTGCCTTTGAACAGACTTTATTAGCTCACATTCCAAGAGGTGGGGTAACATAGGTATTTGGGTACGTGGATCAACTTAATGACATTCACCAAAGACCCGCGTTTTCCATCTGCTTTTCACTTTGTATGATGCTGGCATCTTTACAAGGCTGATCTTTTCAAGGTGGAAAGATGATTCCCCATAGCATTAGAGGCTGTGATGTTTGCCTGTGTAAAAAGGAGATATTAGTGGATTTCCATAATTCTCACTTATGAGAAGGGGAAGAACCTTCCTGATGTCTGTTGCAAACTTGCCTAGCCTCTTTATGAGTTAAAATTGAGTCACATACCTGTTCCTTAACCAATGAATGGTGAAGCTGTGGAAAATTAGACCAATCAGACCAGTCAATGTACTATTGGGCAAATGGGCTATTTGATGAATGAATATCATAATTGGGGATCTACTAGGAGAAAATTGGGAGGACTCTCCCCAGGCAACCAACAGAGTTCACCGTAATGATAAAGAAATTTTAGGAAGAGACTTTTGGGGTCAGTATGGAAAAATAATTGGATTACTGAGATTGAAATAGAGTAGCTAGTCAGAAAACTTTTGAGAACCAGATTCACTGCAATATGATGAGCAGCAAAAAGAAACAAAAAAATATAGGAGGTTAGTGAGGAAGATGGTATAAAGAATCTTTGCTACGAAACAAAATGTGTGTATCCATAGAACCCATGGTTAGGATAGATGTGCCTCCACCTCCATTTCTATTTGGGGTAGAGAAATAGGAATTAAAGACCAGACAGCTTGACCCTAGTTATCTGTATTTATCAGGTCTGCACAAATAGGCCTGCATCTTCCTTTCCATCTATGAAATCTGATTTAATTGAAAAACTTATTTTTCCTCCTGGAATCACTTCTAGGAAATGTTCCTAAATTAACCCCACCAATTTTGTTATTGATCACTACAATTAGGAGGACTCCCTATGGTGCCTCAGTTAATCTGAAAACTGGTAATTGTGCAAATGTATACAATTGTATGGATGCAAAAGCCAGCATTGTCTCAGGCCTTAAAGAATTCACAGCTGGTAGTAGTTGAGGCATAATTTAGCAATTCAGAAAGTATGGTTATAAAAGTATGCGCCAGAGAGGCCAAAAGGAGGGGAACCAGGAAAGGTTCTGGACTCCAGAGGCACTCACAGGCACCCGAGTCTTAACTGGAGAGTAGGTCAGAAGATGGGGGAGGAGAGAGAGAATTTTCCTGTGTAAGGAATTGGATCAATGGGCCAAGCAACACGGGGCTCAGGATTCAAGAAACACGTGACTCCCAGCTCATTCATGTTTTCTCTAAGGATTCTCACAGGCCAGGTTTCAGTCATGAATGCTTCTTGGATTCACCCTCCACAGACTTGGCAGAAATGACTGGCTAGATGTTTTTCAAAATCAAACGATTATGTTATCTGCAAACCATTTGGAGTCAATGTTCCTGGTTTCAACAGTAGCATAGAGAATGTTCTGGGCTTGTCTCAGCTTGCCAAAGAGTATTTTAGGGGCGCCTGGGTGGCTCAGTCGGTTAAGCGTCCGGCTTCGGCTCAGGTCATGATCTCATGGTTGGTGGGTTCGAGACCCGCATTGGGCTCTGTGCTGACAGCTAGCTCAGAGCCTGGAGCCTGCTTCGGATTCTGTCTCCCTCTCTCTCGGACCCTCCCCTGCTCACAATGTCTCTGTCTCTCAAAAATAAAAAACATGAAAAAAATTTTTAAAAAGTGTTTTAGAGGGCTGCAAAGAAAGGGAGACACACAAAACAACAACACGGACATGATAATCATATTTAAAAAACAACTCGCTCATACATTGGACACTTATGTAATGAAAACTCAGTGTACTCTTATTTTCAAGTACCTGGCCGGGCCAAAACACAAAGCTGAGAAAGTCAAGGGCTCATGTCAAATTCAAGAGCTACAGCCTTCCCATGTTATTTATAGATTCTCTAACCCACAATTCATTCTCATGCACGCACTTGGGGAGCACCTGACGTCTACCAAGCCCTGATGAAGTCGTGAATAAGCAATATTCCCTGCTCTCTGAATCTTGCTGTCTGAAAGATTTAAAGAACAAAATATAAGTTATTATAGTGTAAACGAATGTTTAAATCTCAAAAATTTCACACTTCATTAAAATACATGTTACTTAAGAAAGTCATTGTGTTTAGGCAGATTTCCCTTGTGCAGAGATCAGCTGATTCATGACACATTGCTTAAACTTTCAAACACAGGCAATTCCATACCGAATCTTGAGCGATAGTAATTTTCTAGGATTAACAGCCTTTCACTGGGTACACTACATACTTGACCCCAGAGACCAGTTAATTGTGCAGGGAAAGTTAAAGACCAAACACTATCGATAGCGTCCAAACATCTCTATCAGCCTATCAATAATATTTGTTAATTGCAGTGTACTATGTCGTCCTGTCTTCTGTCTTATTTTCTTTTCTTTTTCTTTTTCGGTTGGTGGGGATGAGGGAGGGTATCCGGAGAAGGTCATGTCCACGCTCAAAAAAAATCAACCTCCACTAGATCTGACCCTCCGCACACTTCTCCATTCTATCCCTTTCTCGAATCAGAAGTCACCGGTTGAAAGGCCCTCGTGGAGCCGAGGCAGGCCGAGCATGCTCAGTAGCTGGGGCCGCTGCTGAGCTCCCCGCGAGCTCGGGCTCGCACCAGGCTCCGGGAAGCGCCGGGCTGTGCCGC